>NC_134353.1:126162916-126462916 GCF_048569485.1 Anomaloglossus baeobatrachus
CAGAGCGACCTAGCTGGTTGTTGGGGACGTTGATAAGCAGCTTTTTGAAAGGGAAGTTGCTAACAAAGTCGCTGCAAAGTCTTCACACACTGAAACTTCATGCTGCACAGCGGGAAACAAAGGACCTAGGAATGGTCCTGAACGATTTGTAGCGATCAGCAACTTCACAGCAGGGGCCGGGTCGCTGATGTGATTCACACACTGCAACATCGCAAACAACATCGCTATTGCGTCACAAAACCGGTGACGTTACAGCGATGTCGTTTGAGATGTTGCAGTGTGTAAACCCAGCTTTAAGGTACCGTCACACTAAGTGACGCTCCAGCGATCCCACCAGCAACCTGACCTGGCAGGGATCGCTGGAGCGTCGCAACACGGGTTGCTGGTGAGCTGTCACACAGGCAGATCTCACCAGCAACCAGTGACCAGCCCCCAGCCAGCAGCGACGTGTGGAAGCATGCTGCGCTTGGTAACTAAGGTAAATATCGGGTAACCAACCCGATATTTACCTTGGTTACCAGTGCACACCGCTTAGCGCTGGCTCCCTGCACTCCTAGCCACAGTACACATCGGGTTAATTACCCGATGTGTACTCTGCTACGTGTGCAGGCAGCAGGAGCCGGCTTCTGTGGACGCTGGTAACCACAGTAAACAACGGGTAACCAAGAAGCCCTTAGCTTGGTTACCCGATATTTACCTTCGTTACCAGCGTCCGCCGCTCTCACACTGCCAGTGCCGGCTCCCTGTTCCCTGCACTCCTAGCCACAGTACACATCGGGTTAATTACCCGATGTGTACTCTGGCTACGTGTGCAGAGAGCAGGGAGCCGGCACTGACCACATGAGAGCGGCGGACGCTGGTAACGAAGGCAAATATCGGGTAACCAAGGTAAGGGCTTCTTGGTTACCCGATGTTTACCGTGGTTACCAGCGTCTGCAGAAGCCGGCTCCTGCTGCCTGCACATTCAGTTGTTGCTCTGTCGCTGTCACACACAGCGATGAAGAGCAACAACTAAAAAATGGTCCAGGACATTCAGCAACAACCAGCAACCTCACAGCAGGGGCCAGGTTGTTGCTAGATGTCACACACAACAACATCGCTAGCAACATCGCTGCTACGTCACAAAAGTCGTGCCTCAGCAGCGATGTTGCTTAGTGTGACGTGGCCTTTAGGCTGGCCACAATAATAGGCCACTTTAGAATGTGCAGTTTTATCACACAGCACAATGCCATGGATGTCGCAAGTTCTGTCCCCTGAAGAAGCGTAGGAGATGTGAAACACGTGTCGGGACGCTGGTCCCCACGTGCAACCCTGGTCTGTCATTACATTAATATGGGTGAGTGTTCATTTTGAGGTCTGATTACTACGACTGGACTATTTTACTAGGGCAACTTTGCACCTGTCTTTCTACCTCTTCTGAATAGATTCACCCTATTTTATATATTTTGAACATCTATCCAGGGGCATGTGGGGTCTTTTCTATTCCCCTTTTGCACTTTACCCATCTGTTTGATTTGATGTTTAAAATTTACTGTCTTGAAGCATCATTTCAATAAATATTTATATAGCATGATTTTGGCTTCATGGGATGGTTTGTTAAAAAAATTGCAAAAACTAAAGACTTTTCTTTTCTGTGCCTTCACTTTAAAATGTGCAGTTTTATCCCACAGCACAATGCCGTGGATGGCGCAAGTTTTGAGGAGCGTGCAATTGTCATGCTGACTGCAAGAATGTCCCTCAGAGCTGTTAACCGTGAATTGAATGTTCATTTCTCTACCATAAGTCATCTCCAAAGGTGTTTCGGATAATTTGGCAGTAAATCTACCTGCCCTCACAACCACAGTCCATGTGTAACACCACCAGCCCAGGACCTCAACATCCGGCATCTTCACCTCCAAGATCGTCTGAGACCAGCCACTGGACTACTGCTGCAACAAACGGTGCATAACCAAAGAATTTCTGCACAAACTGTCAGAAACCGTCTCCGGGAAGCTCATCTGCTGCTCATCGTCCTCATCGGAGTCTCCACCTGACTCCACTTCGTCATTATAACAAACCCGAGTGGGTAAATGCTCACATTCAATGGAATCTGGCACATTTGAGAGATGTTCTTTTCATGAATTACTCCCGTTTGTCACTGTATATGGCAGACTGCATTTATGGCATTGTGTGGGTGAGAAGTTTGCTGATGTCAACGTTGTAAATTGAGTGGCCCATGGTGGCAGTGGAGGTATGGTATGAGCTGGCGCATGTGATGGACAATGAACCCAGGTGCATTTTATTGATGCCATTTTGAATGTTCAAATATTATGTGATAAGGTACTGAGGCCCATTGTTACGCCATTCATCCACGACCATCACCTCATATTGTAGCATGATAATGCACTGCACCATGTTGCAAGGATCACAATTTGTTGCAGCTGAAAACATCACAGTTCTTGCATTGCCAGACATGTCACCCATTCAGCGTGTTTGGGATGCTCTGGAACGGTGCATATGACAGCGTGTTCAAGTTCCTGCCAATATGCAGCAACTTTGCACAACCTTTGAAGAGACATAGACCAACATTTCCAAGGCCAAAATCAACAATCTGATCAACCTTATGCATAGGAGATGAGTTTCATTGTGTGAGGAAAATGATGGCCGCACCACATACCTACTGGTTTTCTGACTCTTCCCCCTACCCCCCAGACCCAACCAATATTGTAAAACTGCACATTTTAGGGTGGCCTTTTATTGTGGCCAGCTTAAGGCACACCTGTATAATAATCAAGATGTCTAATCAGCATCTTGATATGCCACACGTGTGAGGTGGATGGATTATCTCGGCAAAGATGTGTTCATCAACACAGATTTAGACAAATTTGCAAACAATCTTTTAGAGAAAAAGGCTCCTTTTGTACATAGAAAAAGTCTTAGATCTTTCAGTTCAATCCAAAAAAAAATCGGGATCTGGCTCAGGGAACCAATCATCAGGATTTTCGTATATAACCTAAAGCCAGTGCTATACTCGTGCTATCAGGCTGATTCTCTACATACCTTTTTAGTGGTCAGCTTGGATGTTTAGGCTTTCAAATCAATCAAAGTAAAGTTTAAAAAATCAGCAGCTGCAATGGAACAGATAATATATGGGTGGTTGTTCATATGGATTCCCACCCCCCTTCCTGTTGTTCCACCCTCTCTCTGTTCTCTATGCTAATTTTACTATTCAATAATTTCTTCACTAAGATGGCGTCGTAGTTGGCGCCTGCGCATAGCGCTTATCTCCGGCACCATCTTTGTGTAGATCGTGTTACCACCTACTATTCTATTCTTGTGGCATGCGAGAGCGGTGCATGCGCCCTCACATCTTCTGCTCTGGTTGTGACCATGGGAGCACGTGCAAGGTCACAAGAGAAGTGGAGAACAGCTGATAAGAGGACGCGATTAGCTGCAGAAGAGGATGCCATGCCAGCACAGCGGCACTGACGTCATGTGGTTCGGTGAGTCCATTGTGAACTTACCTCACCTGACCTCGTACCGTGCGATCCGGTGCCGATAACGCTGGCACGCTGCTGTGGGCTTGTTCATTCGGTCTGTCACGTCATCCGATCAGCTGTTTCAGGGGGCAGTCTCCACTTCTGTTGTGACCGCGCGTACTCCCGCGGTCACAACGAGTGCAGAAGAAGCAAGTGCGCATGCGCCACCCTCTCAGCCGTAAAATAGAATAGCAGGGGGTAATACATAGTTACATAGTTACTTAGGTTGAAAAAAGACCTAGGTCCATCTAGTTCAACCTTCCTCCACCAGTTCTACATTTAGTCACTAAGTCATTTATAACCAACAATGTTTTGTGTACTGAGGAAATCATCCAGCCCTTTTTTAAAAGCTGTTATAGTATCTGCCATTACTACCTCTTGTGGTAGGGCATTCCACAGTCTGACCGCTCTAACTGTAAAGAATCCTTTCCTATTTAGGTGTCGGAATCGCTTTTCTTCCACTCGCAGTGAGTGCCCCCTGGTCCTTAGTACTGTCTTTGGAAGAAATAAGTCATGTGCCAGTCCTTTATATTGACCACACATGTATTTATACATATAAATGAGATCTCCTCTGAGACGTCTTTTTCTAAGCTAAACATATCTAACTTTTTCAACCTGTCATCATATGGGAGGCCTTCCATTCCTTGTAATAGTCTAGTTGCCCGCCTTTGAACTGACTCTAACTTCTGAATGTCCTTTTTAAAATGTGGAGCCCAAAACTGGATCCCGTATTCCAGATGTGGCCTTACAAGTGATTTATAGAGGGGTAACAATACGTTGGGATCACGGGATCTAATCTCTCTTTTTATACACCCTAAAATCTTGTTTGCTTTAGCAGCTGCTGCTTGGCATTGAGTGCTGCTGCTCAGCTTATTTGTAATGAGAATACCCAAGTCCTTCTCCTGTTCTGTAGTCCCGAGTTTACTTCCATTTAATGTATACGCAGCTATAGGATTACTCCGTCCTAGGTGCATTACTTTACATTTATCAACATTAAATCTCATTTGCCATGTATCTGCCCATTCTGACACAATCTTCACAAAGATGGTGCAGAAGAAAAGCGCTATGCACAGGCACCAACTCCGACACCATCTTAGGGAAGAAATTACCTAATAGTAAAATTAGCATAGAGAACAGAGAGAGGGAGGAACAACAGGCAGGGGGGCGGGAATCCATATGAATTCCCACACATATATTATCTGCTCCATTGCAGCTGCCACTCAAGCAGCTGCTGAATCTTTAAACTTTACTTTGTTGGATTTGAAAGCCTAAACATCTGAGCTGATGTATAGAATCTGGCAGATAGTGCCAGTAGAGCACTGGGTGATGTCAGGAGAAGAGGTGTACAGTTGGGTGTCATCAGCATAGAGATGGTACTGGAAACCAAATCTGCTGATTGTTTGTCCAATAGGGGCAGTGTATAGAGAGAAAAGGAGGGGGCCGAGGACTGAACCCTGGGGAACCCCAACCGTAAGGAGGAGAGGAAGAGGAGCCGGCAAAAGATACAGTGAATGAGCGGTCAGAGAGGTAAGAGGAGAACCAAGAAAGAACGGTGCCCTTGAGCCCAATAGAGTGGAGCATGGTGAGGAGGAGCTGATGATCCACAGTATCAAATGTAGCAGAGAGATCGATTATATATATATATATATATATATATATATATATATATATATATATATACAGTCAGGGCCAGAAATATTTGGACAGTGACACAAGTTTTGTTATTTTAGCTGTTTACAAAAACATGTTCAGAAATACAATTATATATATAATATGGGCTGAAAGTGCACACTCCCAGCTGCAATATGAGAGTTTTCACATCCAAATCGGAGAAAGGGTTTAGGAATCATAGCTTTGTAATGCATAGCCTCCTCTTTTTCAAGGGACCAAAAGTAATTGGACAAGGGACTCTAAGGGCTGCAATTAACTCTGAAGGTGTCTCCCTCGTTAACCTGTAATCAATGAAGTAGTTAAAAGGTCTGGGGTTGATTACAGGTGTGTGGTTTTGCATTTGGAAGCTGTTGCTGTGACCAGACAACATGCGGTCTAAGGAACTCTCAATTGAGGTGAAGCAGAACATCCTGAGGCTGAAAAAAAAGAAAAAATCCATCAGAGAGATAGCAGACATGCTTGGAGTAGTAAAATCAACAGTCGGGTACATTCTGAGAAAAAAGGAATTGACTGGTGAGCTTGGGAACTCAAAAAGGCCTGGGCGTCCACAGATGACAACAGTGGTGGATGATCGCCGCATACTTTCTTTGGTGAAGAAGAACCCGTTCACAACATCAACTGAAGTCCAGAACACTCTCAGTGAAGTAGGTGTATCTGTCTCTAAGTCAACAGTAAAGAGAAGACTCCATGAAAGTAAATACAAAGGGTTCACATCTAGATGCAAACCATTCATCAATTCCAAAAATAGACAGGCCAGAGTTAAATTTGCTGAAAAACACCTCATGAAGCCAGCTCAGTTCTGGAAAAGTATTCTATGGACAGATGAGACAAAGATCAACCTGTACCAGAATGATGGGAAGAAAAAAGTTTGGAGAAGAAAGGGAACGGCACATGATCCAAGGCACACCACATCCTCTGTAAAACATGGTGGAGGCAACGTGATGGCATGGGCATGCATGGCTTTCAATGGCACTGGGTCACTTGTGTTTATTGATGACATAACAGCAGACAAGAGTAGCCGGATGAATTCTGAAGTGTACCGGGATATACTTTCAGCCCAGATTCAGCCAAATGCCGCAAAGTTGATCGGACGGCGCTTCATAGTACAGATGGACAATGACCTCAAGCATACAGCCAAAGCTACCCAGGAGTTCATGAGTGCAAAAAAGTGGAACATTCTGCAATGGCCAAGTCAATCACCAGATCTTAACTCAATTAAGCATGCATTTCACTTGCTCAAATCCAGACTTAAGACGGAAAGACCCACAAACAAGCAAGACCTGAAGGCTGCGGCTGTAAAGGCCTGGCAAAGCATTAAGAAGGAGGAAACCCAGCGTTTGGTGATGTCCATGGGTTCCAGACTTAAGGCAGTGATTGCCTCCAAAGGATTCGCAACAAAATATTGAAAATAAAAATATTTTGTTTGGGTTTGGTTTATTTGTCCAATTACTTTTGACCTCCTAAAATGTGGAGTGTTTGTAAAGAAATGTGTACAATTCCTACAATTTCTATCAGATATTTTTGTTCAAACCTTCAAATTAAACGTTACAATCTGCACTTGAATTCTGTTGTAGAGGTTTCATTTCAAATCCAATGTGGTGGCATGCAGAGCCCAACTCGCGAAAATTGTGTCACTGTCCAAATATTTCTGGACCTAACTGTATATTAGTATATCAAAACAGTGAGTAAACCCCTCTAATTTTTATTATATATTTTATTATAACTGCTTGGGACAACACTAAAGATCTGACACTTTAATGCAGTGTAAAGTAGTCAGTGTACAGCTTGTACTCGTATAACAGTGTAAACTTGGTGTGCCTTCTACATAGCTCAACACACAATCATTTATGTCTAAACCACTGGCAACAAACGTGAGTACACCCTGAGGGAAAATGGTTAAATAGTGCCCAATTACCCATTTTCCCTCCTTGGTGTCATGTGACTCATTACTGTTACAAGGTCTCAGGTGTGAATGCGGAGCAGGTGTGTTAAATTTGGTGTTATCGCTCACACACTCTCTCATACTGGTCACTGGGATTTCAACATGGCTCCTCATGGCAAAGAATTCTATGAGAATATGAAAAAAAGAATTGTTGCTGCACATACAGCAGGTAAAATAAATGTCGAACATGTCACCAATTTTCTAAGTAAATACAGTTAGGTCCAGAAATATTTGGACAGTGACACAATTTTCGCGAGTTGGGCTCTGCATGCCACCACATTGGATTTGAAATGAAACCTCTACAACAGAATTCAAGTGCAGATTGTAACGTTTAATTTGAAGGTTTGAACAAAAATATCTGATAGAAATTGTAGGAATTGTACACATTTCTTTACAAACACTCCACATTTTAGGAGGTCAAAAGTAATTGGACAAATAAACCAAACCCAAACAAAATATTTTTATTTTCAATATTTTGTTGCGAATCCTTTGGAGGCAATTACTGCCTTAAGTCTGGAACCCATGGACATCACCAAACGCTGGGTTTCCTCCTTCTTAATGCTTTGCCAGGCCTTTACAGCCGCAGCCTTCAGGTCTTGCTTGATTGTGGGTCTTTCCGTCTTAAGTCTGGACTTGAGCAAGTGAAATGCATGCTCAATTGGGTTAAGATCTGGTGATTGACTTGGCCATTGCAGAATGTTCCACTTTTTTGCACTCATGAACTCCTGGGTAGTTTTGGCTGTATGCTTGGGGTCATTGTCCATCTGTACTATGAAGCGCCGTCCGATCAACTTTGCGGCATTTGGCTGAATCTGGGCTGAAAGTATATCCCGGTACACTTCAGAATTCATCCGGCTACTCTTGTCTGCTGTTATGTCATCAATAAACACAAGTGACCCAGTGCCATTGAAAGCCATGCATGCCCATGCCATCACGTTGCCTCCACCATGTTTTACAGAGGATGGGGTGTTCCTTGGATCATGTGCCGTTCCCTTTCTTCTCCAAACTTTTTTCTTCCCATCATTCTGGTACAGGTTGATCTTTGTCTCATCTGTCCATAGAATACTTTTCCAGAACTGAGCTGGCTTCATGAGGTGTTTTTCAGCAAATTTAACTCTGGCCTGTCTATTTTTGGAATTGATGAATGGTTTGCATCTAGATGTGAACCCTTTGTATTTACTTTCATGGAGTCTTCTCTTTACTGTTGACTTAGAGACAGATACACCTACTTCACTGAGAGTGTTCTGGACTTCAGTTGATGTTGTGAACGGGTTCTTCTTCACCAAAGAAAGTATGCGGCGATCATCCACCACTGTTGTCATCCGTGGACGCCCAGGCCTTTTTGAGTTCCCAAGCTCACCAGTTAATTCCTTTTTTCTCAGAATGTACCCGACTGTTGATTTTGCTACTCCAAGCATGTCTGCTATCTCTCTGATGGATTTTTTCTTTTTTTTTCAGCCTCAGGATGTTCTGCTTCACCTCAATTGAGAGTTCCTTAGACCGCATGTTGTCTGGTCACAGCAACAGCTTCCAAATGCAAAACCACACACCTGTAATCAACCCCAGACCTTTTAACTACTTCATTGATTACAGGTTAATGAGGGAGACGCTTTCAGAGTTAATTGCAGCCCTTAGAGTCCCTTGTCCAATTACTTTTGGTCCCTTGAAAAAGAGGAGGCTATGCATTACAGAGCTATGATTCCTAAACCTTTTCTCCGATTTGGATGTGAAAACTCTCATATTGCAGCTGGGAGTGTGCACTTTCAGCCCATATTATATATATAATTGTATTTCTCAACATGTTTTTGTAAACAGCTAAAATAACAAAACTTGTGTCACTGTCCAAATATTTCTGGACCTAACTGTATATTTTTATAGGTGCTATTGACATTCATGGAATGTCATTAACATACCATCCAATCCACACAGGCAAAGAAATCAAGCCATAGATATCCATAAATTAAGTTATGTTAAGATGAGAAATGACACAGAGAAAAAGTATTGAACATGTAAAGAAAGATAGGTGCAAAAAGCCATGGAAAGTCATAATACAACTAAAATCTATTAGTAATTAGAAAGCAATCCTTCCACTATCAGCTGATTCAACTGATGGTCTATAAAAAGGTGTCTCTTTACCAAGGTGTCACAAGAAACATCTTACAAAGGGTAAAACTAGTAAGCTGTCTCAAGACCTTTGCAAACTGTTGTAAAACATAACCTGGAGGTGGAAAGAACATCAGTTTACCATAAACCGGCCATGACCAGGTGCTTCCCACAAGATTTCAAAGACAGGAGTGAAAAGAATTATCAGAAGAGTTGTCCAAGAGCCAAGAACTATCCATGGGCTACAGAAAGACCTGGAGACAGCAGGCTCCATTGTTTCAAAGACACTCCGATTGCACTCAGATTCCATGGCCTGTATTTGTGCCGCCCCCGCGACAGTCGATGGGCTGCTCGAACCCGGATCCACAGTGGCTCGAAGGGTCTCCGGATCCAAGGCGGGGTCGCGCGGCTACCCGGAATAAAAATGGGGAGAATTGTTTGTGGATAGTGAATGGGATAATGTTCGTGACGCCACCCACGGTGTGTGGTAATGTGAGGGACCACCGCTGCCGTTTGGGGAGCCCGGTGATGATGGTGTGGCAGCTAGAGATGTTAACCCCTCCGTGGGTAGGGGAGTGGTGTCCCAGGACTCGGTGATGGGTTGAACAGGGGGACCCGTCGGGAGTAGAGGGATATCAGGTACTCACACAGTCCAAAGTCACTGACGCTGACACCCGGTAAATCAAACTCTTGTATGCTCCGTTGCTGTTGGACGAGCATGCTGGGTCCGTGCCCCTTTGGTGTTGCTGGTTGGTCTGAAGCTTTGTCCCTTGGCACAGTGTGTCTCTTAGGTTGATCCCTTTCACCTAGAACTACTTGGGTCCCACTCACCTGCGTGGCTAGCAAGGTGAGCCTGCTCTCAGCGTTCACGCTTGGGATTTTCTGGACAGTTGTGGGAAGTCCTATTCCCCTCGTTGCGCTAGTACCCCGATTATGGAGTGGGTAGGGAACGGTTTCTGAAGGCTCCGTTCTCGTCGGGTGAATTACTGGGCTGCGTGAAGCTTCTTCCCAGCCTAGGGTCCGCGTACCCCGTCGTGCCCTGGCCCCTGCCCGGTTGTAGCACAAGGCAGCCGGCCTGCTCTCTGTAGCAGCACCATACCCCGTCACTACCCCATGCGACCGGGGTTCCAGCTCTTTTTGGCCAGGCCAACGTCTGGCACCTGGGACGGGTACAGGAGCCCAGCTCCACAGCGTGACCTGTCCTGTCACCGCTGCTCGACTTAACGACAACTCCTCTCAATTGAACTGTACTGACATCTCTGACCTCCCTCTTCCAACCCCCTATCTGGGTGGCCCTATTCCCCTCAGGCTGTCCAATGGGTGCCTGGTGGGTGTGTTGCAGAGTGTTCCGCAGGATTTTGTATACCTGTTGGTAGCAACACCAAATTGACAAGACCCGTAACCAAGGAGGAGCAGGTACCATTCAGAAGGGCAGATTGCACGGCACCCTTGTGACGACCTGATAGGCCAGGGCATCACATATGCACGCTCAACATGTAAGACTCCATTTTTTAACAAAAAGCATGTTAAAGCAGGTTTAAAGTTTGCTCATCAACATTTTGAATATAGTCTGGTCAGTTGAGACCAAAATGTAACTCTTAAGATGCCATAATATACACCATGTTTGGAGCCCAAAAAGCACTGCAGATCACCCCAAAGAACACCATACCAACAGTGATGTTTGGAGGTGAGAATATCATGGAATGTTGCTGTTTTTCAGCATACAGCACTGGCAAATTCATGTAATTAAACGAAGGATGAATGGACAAATGTGCAGAGATATTCTTGATAAAAATCTACCATCTACTAGGATGATGAAGATGAAACTAGGAAGGACATTTCAGCGGGATATGATCCTAAACACACAGCCAAGGAAACTATCAATTGGATTCAGAGAAACAAAATAAATCTTCTAGAATGGTCGAGCCTATCACCTGAGCTGAATCCAATAGAAAATTTATGGAACTAAAGCTCAGAGTTCATAGAAAGAGCCCACGGAACCCTAAGGATTTAAAGTGTTTGTGTGGAAAAATGGACAAAAATCATACCTGAGTAATGCATGTGACTAGTTTCTCCATACAAAAGGCATCTTTTTTTTTTTTTAATCCAATCAATTTTATTGTAGGAAGTTACATTACAAAAAGGAGAAATTCAGGTATCATTGGCAATAATACACAAAGAGGACAACGCTGTAACACGTGGTAGTATCACCTTTGATTATGATTCACATTTCCTGTCACACCACCACCAATCATGTCTGATGCAAGTTGCAACTTGTTTAGGTTAATCAATACCCAATACGTATAGAGTCAACCTACCAATTTACTCTTTAATCCTCAAAACGAGGGATCCAAACAACCAGAACCAGAGAGTAAAGGTCCAGTCACACTAAGCAACTTACCAGCGATCCCAACAACGATAGGGATCGCTGGTAAGTTGCTAGGAGGTTGCTGGTGAGATGTCACACTGCGACGCTCCAGCGATCCCACCAGCAACCTGACCTGGCAGGGATCGCTGGAGCGTCGCTACACGAGTTGCTGGTGAGCTCACCCGCAACCAGTGACCAGCCCCCAGCGCCGCGTGGAAGATGCTGCGCTTGGTAACTAAGGTAAATATCGGGTAACCAACCCGATATTTACCTTGGTTACCAGTGCACGGAGCTACAGAACAGAGCAGAGAACAGGGAGCAGCGCACACTGAGCGCTGGCTCCCTGCTCTCCTAGTTACAGCACACATCGGGTTAATTACCCGATGTGTGCTGCAGCTAGATGTGCACAGAGCAGGGAGCAGCGCACACTGCTTAGCGCTGGCTCCCTGCTCTCCTAGCTACAGCACACATTGGGTTAATTAACCCGATGTGTCCTGCAGCTACATGTGCACAGAGCAGGAGCAGGCACTGACAGTGAGAGCGGCGGAGGCTGGTATCAAAGGTAAATATCGGGTAACCAAGGACAAGGCTTCTTGGTTACCCAATGTTTACATTGGTTACCAGCCTCTGCAGAAGCCGGCTCCTGCTGCCTGCACATTTAGTTGTTGCTGTCTCGCTGTCACACACAGCGATCTGTGCTTCACAGCAGGACAGCAACAACTAAAAAATGGCCCAGGACATTCAGCAACAACCAACGACCTCACAGCAGGGGCCAGGTTGTTGCTGGATGTCACACACAGCAACATCGCTAGCAACGTCACAAAAGTTGTTCGTTAGCAGCGATGTTGCTAGCGATGTTGCTTAGTGTGACGGGGCCTTAAGAAAGGAAGATAAGAAAAGTGAGGGGAGAGAGAGGTGGGGGAGAGGGGGAGAACCATGGATGGTTGCAAGGAGGCAACCAGGGAGGGGGAGGGGGGAGGGAGGGAATTGGATGGCGTTTCAGGGTAGCCCGAGCAGTAACAACAACAGAGATTTAAACACCTTGAATATTGACATGTGGTATGGGTGAACTCCCTGCGTAACACTCTCTTTGACCCTATTTGACCCATTTTTAATTATCAACAGTTTGCCCTGGAAACAGATGCCTGACAGGGGATGCATATACAGAGTTTAGCCACGTGTCCCAAATCTGAAGTATTTTGTTTTTGGCGCGGATGGAGTGAGCCAGACAGAACTCGTATTGGCATTGGAGATTAATTCGGTTATATAGTTTAACTAATGTCGGCGTCTTTGGGGATTTCCAGTGCAAACTTATGCAATATCTGGCAGCTACTAGAATGTGAACTAATAAACCCCTGCATTCCCAAGAGAACTCCTCTATACCCACGTTTAGCACTGCCAGAGCCGGATTCGGATTAATACGATTGCCTGTCAGCTCACCCATCAGGCCAAACACCTCCAACCAGAACGAGAAAACCTTGGGACAAGCCCACCAGCAGTGACCAAGAGTACCCCTTTGGAGGCAGCCCTTCCAACAATGTGGCGAATAATTTGGGAGGAACTGTGCTAAGTTGGCTGGGGACCGATACCATCGCCGGTGTACTTTTTTCAGTTGCTCCAGATGATTTATACACTTGGAATATTTTTGGATATTTGCTGATGCCGAGTGCCAGTTTGAAGGAGAGGTAGAGACACTCACCTCCACGTCCCATTTATTCATATAAGGAGATTTTTGCTCTTCGGGGCGGTTATTGAGCCATTTGTATGTCGAGGAGATACCTTTGGATTTAATTATCTTTTTAAATACCAAAGCCTTTGTTGTAGGTAACAGAGGATTCGACTTTGGAGGAAATTTAGAGGCCAGAAAATGACTAATTTGGATGTGTTGATAGAAACAGCCCTTTAAAGAGGGGTGTTTCCGTACTATTTCATTAAAGGGGTTAACACCCAAATCAGAGTATAGATCCGCCAGCACTGTAATGCTCGATCCCTCCCACCTGGCCAGATTCAAAAAAGGGATTTGAGATTCCAACGACTTGAGGGAAATCTCTGAAAGAGGAATCTGAATCTTATGAATCAAGTCATTTCGCCAGACCTCCAGGGAGGCTGACATGGTGGGAACACACGGGGAGAACCGTGAACGGCTCAAATATTCTGCATCCATCATTCTTCTGACCGAGCCCTGGCGGGACAGGAAATTTTCAATCTGAGCCCATCTATGTGAATTACCTGGACGCCACCATTCCTTTAGTGATTCAATTAGTAAGGCTTTATAATATGCCGATATGTTTGGGGTGCCCAATCCCCCTAAGTCATATGGGGGGTATAACACTTTACCTGCGACCCTAACCCTTTTATTACCCCAGACAAATTTGTTAGTCAACGATTGAAGTTTCATCAGGGTTTTGTGAGAAATTTTGATGGGAAGGCATCTGAGCACATACAATATTTTGGGTAAGAAAACCATTTTAAAGGACTGTATCCTGGCCATCCAGGACAGTGATATTTTTTCATACCTTCCCAATTCCTTTTCTAAATTTTGGATCAGAGGTTCCAAATTTTCTTTAATTAACATCTGCGATGGTGTCAGCTTAATACCCAAATAAGGTATCCCCCTGTCGCACCATTTGAATTGAAAGGCCCCCTCCAGCGCACTCCTGGCCTCCGCCGGTACATTAAACGGCAGTATCAAAGACTTTGCCGCATTAAGCTTATAATACGACACTTTAGAAAAGTTTGATAATGTGTTCACCACTGCTGGAATCGACACTGCAAGGTTAGAACAGGAAATTATCACATCGTCTGCGTATAAACCAAGTTTATGTTCAAATTCCCCAACTCTTATACCAGAAATGGCTATGTTTTTTCGTATAGCTTCCGCCAGAGGTCCTACCACTAAAGCAAAAATAGCGGGAGACAATGGACACCCTTGGCGGGTGCCATTACTTATTTGAAATTTAGATTACAGAAACCCCGATGCCAATACTGACGCATTTGGGTAAGAGTAGAGGGCTAGAACTCTCTCCAGGTATCCCCAGTGCACCCTGTCAAAGGCTTTTTCAGCATCAAGAGACAGGAATGCACTGGGTTCACCCGATATCTCCACCAGTCCAATCAAGTCAAGCATCCGTCTGGTTCCATCCTTAGATTGCCTCCCTGTCACAAACCCAACTTGGTCTGGAGCCACTAAGGTCGGGATCACTTTATGAAGTCTATCTGCCACTAGTTTGGCATAAATTTTAACATCACAATTTAGGAGTGAAATGGGCCTAAAATTACCCGGGGTGTCTGCAGGTTTCCCTGGCTTGGGTAGCGTGATAATAATCGCTTCTAAGTTGTCTGGGGAAATTGACCCTTTATTTTGCCAAAAATTGAAGGTTTTTGACATAAAGGGGGACAGAGTGGATGTAAATTGTTTGTAATATTCGTATGGCAGCCCCATACAAAAGGCATCTTGAAGCTGTCATTACTAGTGATGAGTGAGCTTGCTTGATACTCAATTGAGCATTGGGGTGATCAGGTACATTTGTTACTTGATTGAGTATCGCAGGTGCTCGATAGCCATGCTCGAGTCCACGTCTTTTTGCAGCTATTAGACAGTCAATCAAAATACGGTGATTGCCTGCCATACACGGTAATGACGTAACCATCAGCAGAAGCAATCGGACAGTGCAGTCATAAAGTCCCCTAAGGGGACTAGTAAAATCAATAAAAAAAAATAAGTTTTAAAAAATGTTAAAAATTTAAAAAAAAAAAATCTAAAAATTCAAATCACTTACCTTTTGCCCCATTGAAAAATAAAACAATAAATGTCTAATTGATGATGGATTAATGCGGGAATAGCCCACATAGCCCATTAAAGAGCTTTTGAGATAAAAGCCTAATTACCTTGAAAAAGAGGCAGCTACTTAAAGAGCTGTAATTCCTAAGATCTGACTCCTGTTAGGATGTGAATATCCTCAAATTAAAGCTGAGAGTTTGCAATTTAAGCCCATATTTATTATATAACTGTATCTTGAATTTGTTTAGGTAAATAGCTAAAATGCCAAAAGCTGTGTCACTGTCCAAATATTTCTGGAACTCGCTGTAACACATCAGATCACCGTAGGTTTCAGTATTTGCAATTAGAATGTAAAAACATAGAATATCAGTAACATTATTTTATTACATTTCCGGATGAAAGCTGATTTTTAGCAAAAGGTAATACAGATGTTAGTGGCTTGTGGTGTACATGAAGCCTTTACATATTTACATATTGATTGTTTATGTTTTCATGCTTATATGTGTGATTTAGGTACAAAAATAAAGTCTAATAAAAAAGTGAAGGAGGACAGGGATTTCAAAAGCAATGCCAAGATGAGAACAATCACTGGCTTGTCTAGAAGTAGATATGGTTTGGGAGTGCAATTTTCAAACCCTAAGCTGTCACTTTTTCTTACATTTTTAGCTTAAAGGGAACCTGTCAGCAGATTTCCAGCTACAAATTATTTATATGTGCATGTAGCTGTTTCAAAGACAAGTCCAGCAATGGCTTTACACTGCTGGTCCGTTCCTCTGTCACTGAGAAATCTGTGCTTTAATTGATATCCAAATGGCTTTGTTAGATTTGAAACCTCTGTCACTCCAGCTCTATTTCCCGCCCTGCGCCACCCCTTCTGCTTGACTGACAACTTTGTCCTGAAGTCACTCAGCATAGAAGCTGTCAGTCAAGCAGGAGGAGGTGGCGTGGGCAGGGAATAGAGCTGGACTGACAGAGGCTCCAGATCTACCATCTCATCTACACATAACTCTACTTATTTCTCAGCAATGGAGTAACGGACTGGCCATGTAAAGATATTGCTGGACTTGTCTTTGCAATAACTAAATGCACACATAGTTTTGGTTGTGAAAGCTTGCTGATCTAAAAACAGAATTCTTCATGGTGATATTGTTAAAATTTGTACATGTTAAGACATAAATTTCATGAATTCACTTCTTCTGCTATTACTTTAGTTTAGACTCTTTACATATAAGAACCTTTATATATAAGTGGTGAGTGGTATTTTGACTGATATTGCTGTCTAGTTTCATAACATACATACATATACACGTGGTCAAAATTGTTGGTACCCCTTGTTTAATGAAAGAAAACCCCACAATGGTCTCAGAAATAACTTGAATCTGACAAAAGTAATAATAAATAAAATAATGTATGAAAATGAACAAATGAAAGTCAGACATTGCTTTTCAACCATGCTTCCACAGAATTTAAAATAAAATTCATGAAACAGGCCTGGACAGAAATTATGGTATCCCTGAAAATAATGTGACAAAAGGGACATGTTAAATCAAGGTGTGTCCACTAATTAGCATCACAGGTGTCTACAATCTTGTAATCAGTCAGTGGACCTGTATATAGGGCTACAGATATTCACTATGCTATTTGGTGACATGGCGTGTACCACACTCAATATGGACCAAAGGAAGTGAAGGAAAGAGTTGTGTCAGGAGATTAGAAAGAAAAGTTATAGACAAGTATGTTAAAAGTAAAAGGTTATAAGACCATCTCCAAGCAGCTTGATGTTCCTCTGACTTTCAGTTGCACATATTATTCAGAAATTTAAGATCCATAGGACTGTAGCCAGCCTCCCTGGACATGACCGCAGGAGGAAAATTGATGACAAATCAAAGAGACTGATAAAACGAATGCTAACAAAAGAGGCCAGAAAAACTTTTAAAGAGATTAAAGGTGAACTTCAAGCTCCAGGAAAATCAGTGTCAGATCGCACGATCTGTCGTTGTTTGAGCCAAAGTGGACTTCAAGGGAGACGTCTAAGGAGGATACCATTGTTGAAAAAAAAAAATCATAAAAAAAGCCAGACTGGAATTTGCCATACTACATGTTGACAAGCTACAAAGCTTCTGAGAGAATGTCCTATGGACAGATGAGATAAAAATTGAACTTTTTGGCAAGGCACATCAGCTCTATGTTCACAGATGGAAAAATGAAGCATATCAAGAAAAGAACACTGTCCCTACTGTGATACATGGAGGAGGCTCTATTATGTTCTGGGGCTGCTTTGCTGCATGTTGCACAGGGTGTTTTGAATCTGTGCAGGCTACAATGAAATTTCAAGACTATCAAGGGATCCTAGAGAGAAATGTGCTGCCCAGTGTCAGAAAGTTTGATCTCAGTCACAGGTCATGGGTCTTGCAACAGGATAATGACCCAAAACACACAGCTAAAAACACCCAAGAATGGCTAAGAGGAAAACATTGGACTATTCTGAAGTGGTCTTCTATGAGCCCTGACCTAAATCCTATTGAGCATTTTTGAAAAGAGCTGAAACATGCCGTTTGGAAAAGGCAACCTTCAAACACGAGACAACTGGAACAGTTTACTCATGAGGAGTGGCCAAAATACCTGTGCAGAGGTGCAGAAGTCTCATTGACAGTTACAGGAATTGTTTGATGGCAGTGATTGCTTCAGAAGGTTGTGCAACAAAATATTAAGTTAAGGAGTTACCATCATTTCTGTCCAGGCCGACTTCATGAGTTTTAATTTAAAAAATTCTGTGGAAGCAGAAAAGCAATGTCTGTTCATTTTCATAGATTTTTATTTATTATTGCTTTTGTCAGATTATTTCTGTGACCATTGTGGGTTTTTCTTTCATTAAACGAGGGGTACCAACAATTTTGACTACATGTGTATCTATTGGCGTTTAATAAGAAGTTTTATTTTTGAATTTGTTTTATTTGTACATTGCAAAAGTATAAAAATTCTCTTGACCAGAGGTGCAAAATGTCCAGAAGCCTCTAGCAGCAAATGGATGAAGATACAGGGGACATGATGGACAGTGACATCACAAAGATGTTGAAAATTGTACGCTAGGACCACCAGCAGGAAGACGTCTGCACTGACTCCCATCAGGCGGGGGGTAGGACATGGTGGAATTATGTTGCAGCCCCTCTGTAGGAAACATGATATTGTGCTTTGATTAGTGTAGACTACACTGCAATTGTGTTTTATACTGCATTTCAGAAGAGATTTATATATATATATATATATATATATATATATATATATATATATATATATAAAAAAAAAGGATGAAGGATTACTATTCAATGACCCATGAAATTGAAATTTATTTTTAAAGTCAACTTTCAGCATTTTCCAGATTTTATTGTTACTTCCACTAGGGGGAGCTCTTTAATGGTAGATTTGCATTATTTCCATTTTCCTAATGACTTGTCATTCATACAGGGACTGCAATTCTCTCCTCTCCTTTGATCTGTGACCTGGCCTGGGCATCTCATGATGGGGGTACATGATGGGATTTGGCATAAATATGCCATTACCACTCATTTCTGTTGCCATTTCGATATTGGTAAGTTTTACCTTAGCATTTTCTAATGAGGATGACAGATAATAAATAGAGTGGATAGATTATTATTAATTGGCATTGTCCAGGGAAACCAGTTCTCACAGAATAGGTGATAACTTGCTGATTGGTTATGATCTTACATTTGAACCCACATTGATTGTCAAAATGAGGGATTTTTATGCCTGATGGAGAGCTTTTATCCCCGTTACAAAATGGAGCGGCAGCTCAGATGCCTGACCGATGCTCTATTGATTCTCTCTGGGACTCTCTGTGGGGCTGCCAGTGGCAGCCGGATAGGTGATGAATGGGTCAGTAGTTGCGCATGCGCACTGCCGTTCAATTCTAGCAGGAATAAAAGTTCACCGTTCTACAGATTGTTGCAAATCCCAGCAGTCGGACCTCTACTGATCAGTAAATTATCACCTGTCCTGTGGATAGATAACTTGTTTTCGTTGGTCAACCCATTAAGATATTTACATTCCATGCATTTTTTAATAATATGACCCTAGGGGAGACGTATGCTAATAGAAGCCTGTAGAGTTGGACACGTCACCGTATACGTTGGAACCATTTCTGCTCACACAGAGGGCCATAGTGTGATGTGCACAGGGTCTGACGTCACAACTTTAGTGACCTTTTAAAATCTGATATCACTGGAAACTAAATTGACAATGTTATAGTTTTTACCTTTTAGAGGTTGTCCACTACTTTCACATTGATGGCCTATCCTTGGGATAGGTCATCAAGGTCTGATCGGCAGAGGTCCAACACTCCACACTCCCACTGATTAGCTGTTTTCAGCCCTTGTGACGACAGCAAGCAACCAGAAATGCTCAGTTCTGGCACTGCTCCCTCTTCTGATAGCGGCCAAGGCCGGGTACTGCACATCTTCCTCTTATTGATTAGACAAAGAAGGCAGATGTGCAGTATCCAGCAGCAGCCACTATCAGAAGACGGAGCAGCTCCAGAACTGAGAATTTCTGGCTGCCTGCTGCCACCACCGGGACTGAGAACAGTTGATAGGGGGGGACCGGAGTGTTGGACCTCGGCTGATCAGACATTGATGACCTATCCTAAGGGGTACTTTGCACACTACAACATCGCAGGTGCGATGTCGGTGGGGTCATGTCGAAAGTGACGCATTTCCTGCGTCGCTCTCGACATCGTAGTGTGTAAATCCTAGATGATACGATTAACAAGCGCAAAAGCATCGTAATCGTATCATCGGTGTAGCGTCGGCGAATTCCATAATTACGCTGACGCGACAGTCCGATGTTGTTCCTCGCTCCTGCGGCAGCACACATCGCTGTGTGTAAAGTCGTAGGAGCGAGGAACATCTCCTACCTGCTTCCCGGCTGCAATGTGGAAGGAAGGAGGTGGGCGGGATGTTTACATCCCGCTCATCTCCGCCCCTCCGCTCCTATTGGCCGCCTGCCGTGTGACATCGCAGTGACGCCGCACAACCCACCCCCTTAATAAGGAGGCGGTTCGCCGGCCAGAGCGACGTCGCACGGCAGGTGAGTGCATGTGAAGCAGCCGTAGCGATAATATTCGGTACGGCAGCTATCACAAGATATCGCAGCTGCGACGGGGGCGGGGACTATC
Organism: Anomaloglossus baeobatrachus; assembly: GCF_048569485.1. Classification (NCBI taxonomy): domain Eukaryota; kingdom Metazoa; phylum Chordata; class Amphibia; order Anura; family Aromobatidae; genus Anomaloglossus; species Anomaloglossus baeobatrachus. The sequence goes on from NC_134353.1 coordinate 126,183,491, forward strand.
GTGCTCGGCATCGCAGCTTGTGATGTCGTAGTGTGCAAAGTACCCCTAAGGATAGGCAATCAATGTAAAAGTAGTGGACAATCCCTTTAATAAGCGATCATTGTTATCATGGTGTTCATTGCTGCTCATAATTCTTCTTTGCACTGTGCGATGTACTCGACTTGGTTTGCCGAGTTGCTCTGACCTTACTTGTTGCTGTCCATCTTCCATTGTGTTAGACATCGCGTCATTCTCTGCTTTATATTCATCTAATGACACATCTAAGTAAAGGAGAGACTGTATCCAGGCGGATATTAAATCCTCTATGCTGAGATCATTATCATTCCTTCTCAATATATTGTGCAGGGGGAAATGGACGAGAACATGCAATCATTGCTAGGGATCAATGACAGTAATATAAGTGTGTTGCCTCTGATCATTCCTGAGTCTCCATTTTATCCCAGTTCTGCTTGGCCACATTTTATATCCGGTTTGAGGTTTCGTAAAATCTGAAAACTTTTGCAGGCGCATGATTGTTTGTTGCTACTGTGTACAATTTATACATGAAGGAGCCCTCAGGGGCAGTAATATTAATAATATTGGGACGCTCCATCGTTACTTCCCTGCAGTGTATGAAAGTATATTAAGAACCCTTGTAATTAGGACGACCATCAAATTCTAAAATGTGGAATATTTAAAAAAAAAAACAAAAAAAAAACAAACCTTTCCTGACTACAAAGTTCCAACCACCTCCTGACCAGACGTATCCCCATACATAATACATCAAAATGGAGGTGTGCCGCCCCGGTGTTGGTCGGGCTGCTCGGATCCGGGATCGTGGCTCGAGGGGGTCCGGACCCGGATTGGCGGACACTTTGATCCATATAAAGGGGATATTTACAGGGGAGAAGTTCGTGACGCCACCTGTGGGTTGCGGTAATGGGAGTACCGCCGCTGCTGTAAGGAGTACCGGAGCAGATGGAGTTAAGCAGCCTGATGTTAGTCCCTCCACAGGTAGGGAAGGCCCAGGACTCAGGGGTGTTAGTAGCTATTTGGGAGCGCAGGGTGCAGTGGACCAGGGTACTCACTGGGGGTAGTCGTGGTGCTGTATGAGGATTATAAAGGAGACACACATGCTACAAGTAAACCAAATTCTCTGTGTCCCGTTGCCGCTGTGGAAGCCCATCCAAGTACCCGGTCCCACTGGTGTCACATAGTAATCCGGAGTCTGCCTCCGGGCACAGTTTTGTTCCATGTGGGTCCTTCTAGCCTGAAACTATAAGGTTCCGCTCTTCAGTTTTTAGCTGAAGATTTGCTCCCAAGGGCTGGCATTTGGGACTTTAATGGGCTGCTTTCGCTGGAAAACCCTGTCCCCCGCGGTGTGCTGATGCCCTCAGTCTCTGAGCTCTCTGGGAAGGTCCCTGAAGGTCCCCTTCCTCTGCAGGTTAATTGCCAGGACGTTGAATCGGCTCCTGACCAAGGATCCTGTACCCCGTCGTGCTCGGTATCGGTCAGTTCTTTTGGGCTTTCTGGCGCCGACAGTCCTCCTAGACTATGTCCGTCGCACCTTTCTCCAATGATACTGCCACCGCTCCCCGACTCCTCTGGTTCTTGACTACTGTCTGTGACCCAACCTCAGTTCTTCTAGCTCCCCGGGAGCTCCCACTCCCCAGCTCCTCTCTCCTTGAGGGCTCTCACTCGACTCTCTCACTTCCCTCCCACCAGTCTGCCTGACCCCTAGGTGGCTGGCCCTTTTCCAGCTGGACCAACCCACTGGTGTGTGTCTGACAGGTCATGATGTGAGGTGTTGAATGGGATTTGTGGTGCTGATGGAGGTGACACTGGTTTCTGGGAACTTGGAACCATGGGGGGTAGGTCCTGCATCCTGAGGGAACAGGATGCAGTTCCCTGTAGCACCCTGATGTATTCAGGGGCGCTACAGAGGCACTAAGAAATATGACAACATTGAATATGTGATAGTTAATGGCTCACTCCAGCGTAACGTGTGTATAATAAATGAATTAAGATACTTACCATACGCTGTCTGTTGCTGTTTCCAGCGCTACTCCAGGCCTATCCCACATAACTACCGCTCTTATTTTTTTTTTTTCACCTTGCACTGTAAAATGTTAATTCCATTCTAAATGTTAGTCTATGGGAGCCTTGTTCTGAGTCTCATAGACTTACATAGACTCATAGACTAACCTGATCAGCTTCTATGAGGATGTAAGCTCTCACATGGACCGAGGAGAATCATTGGATGTCATTTATCTCGACTTCGGTAAAGCATTTGACACTGTCCCACATAAAAGACTGATAAGTAAAATGAGAAAGCTTGGGCTCGGGGAAAATGTGTGTAGATGGGTAGGTAGCTGGCTTAGTAATAGAAAACAAAGAGTGGTTATTAATGGTGCATACTCAGATTGGGCCAGGGTTACTAGTGGGGTGCCACAGGGGTCTATATTGGGCCCCCTACTATTTAATATCTTTATTAATGATCTGGTGGATGGTTTACAGAGTAAAATATCAGTATTTGCAGATGATACAAAACTATGTAAGGTAGTTAACACAAAGGAGGACAGCTTGCAACTACAGATGGATTTGAGTAAATTGGAGCATTGGGCTGAAAAATGGCAAATGAGGTTTAACACAGATAAGTGTAAGGTTATGCACATGGGAAGGAGAAACAGATGCTACGATTACTTACTAAATGGAAAACTGCTGGGGAAATCAGACATGGAAAAAGACTTAGGCATATTAGTCAATAAGAAGCTAAATTGCAGTGCCCAGTGTCAGGCAGCAGCCACCAAAGCAAATAGGGTGATGGTATGCATTAGAAGAGGTCTGGGGGCACGAGATGAAAACATCATTCTCCCTCTGTACAAATCACTCGTCAGACCACACTTGGAGTATTGTGTGCAATTTTGGGCGCCGGTGCTCAAGAAAGACATTACTGAACTTGAAAGGGTTCAGAGGCGGGCTACTAAAATAATAAATGGAGTGGGTGCATTACAATAAACGGAAAGGTTATAAAAATTAGGTCTATTTACTCTAGAAAAGATAAGACTTAGGGGAGACCTAATAAATATGTACAAATATATCAGAGGGCCATATAGAGATCTCTCCCATGATCTGTTTGTACTAAGGACTATGACAAGAACAAGGGGGCATTCTCTTCGATTGGAGGAAAGAAAATTCCTACATCAGCATAGAAGAGGGTTCTTCACGGTAAGAGCAGTGAGGCTCTGGAACTCTCTTCCTGAGGAAGTGGTGATGGGCAACTCACTGAATGAATTTAAGAGAGGAATGGATGCTTTTCATGATAGCAAAAGTATAGAAGGTTATAAATAGCATAATCTTACAGGTAGATAGAAGAGTGACCTAGATTATTAGAGGAATGGGTGGGCTGCAATACCAAGACAGGTTATTAAACTTGGGGTTATTTAGTTTGGAAAAACAAAGGCTTAGGGGGGATCTAATCACAATGTATAAATATATGAGGGGACAGTACAGAGACCTTTCCAAAGATCTCTTTACACCTAGGCCTGCGACTGGAACACGGGGGCATCCGCTACGTCTTGAGGAAAGAAGGTTTAATCATAATCACAGACGAGGATTCTTTACTGTACGAGCAGTGAGACTATGGGACTCTCTGCCGCATGATGTTGTAATGAGTGATTCACTACTAACATTTAAGCAGAGCCTGGACGCCTTTCTTGAAAAATTTAATATTACCAGTTATGTATATTAGATTTTATGACAGGGTGTTGATCCAGGGAACTAGTCTGATTGCCGTATGTGGAGTCAGGAAGGATTTTTTTTCCCCATTGGAGCTTGTTTGACACAGTGGGGTTTTTTTTTGCCTTCCTCTGGATCAACCTGAAGATGCTTTATAAGATGGTTAGTCACAATTGCAGTCAAGTGGTGCAAAGAGCACCAAAATAACACTGAAAATGGCAGAAGATATCAACGGGTAAGAATTTTAATGCACACTCTATGCGTCCATTTCAACAGCAATGGCAATAAAAAATAAATGACGGAGCTTCCTTACTGCCATATATACCGTGTTTCCCCGAAAATAAGATACTGTGTTATTTATTTTTTTTATTACCCCAAAAATGCACTAGGACTTATTTTCAGGTAGGGCCATATTTGGGGGGAACATGAGTTGGGTTAAGTTTATCCCCCAAAAAGGCAGATCCACCCCTAGGAGAATCATACTTACTAGACCCCCAACATCTGTGTCGCTCTCAGGTCCTCAGTGCACTCCCTGCAGGTTCTTCTCTTCTCCATAGAGGTCCTCCCCTGCTTTCGGCACTCACACACACATCAGACACACACGAACACATACAAATCCGGTGATACCGCACTGCTTTCGGCATACAGGGGGACCTGGGACGCTGTGAACTTGAGGACCTGCGGTGGAACACATTGATGTGTTCCACCACAGGTCCTCAAATCGTTCCACTGCAGGTCATCTCATTCTACTGCATTCCAGTTCACTGGAGCAGTATGGTATCACTGGATGTGTGTATGTGTGTGTGTCTGTATGAGTGTGTGTGGTGTGTGTCTGCGTTCCACAGCTTCCTTGTTTGGTGAGTATGATTGCGGGGTCTGTCTTCTGTCTTTTGGGGGGTGTCTGCTTTCTTTAATGAAGAGTTCTGCAATATTCATTAACTTTTTTAGCTGCATGGATACTTGATTATTGAACTGCAACTAGAACTTATTTTTAGGGTAGGGCTTATATTTAAGCGTTATGAGAAAATGCCAAAAATTCCTGCTAGGGCTTATTTTCGGGGGAACACGTAGCATACCTATATAATGAAGATACTGAGAAATGACCAATTTGTACAATATAACTGTAATTTTATAAATATACATATTCACTGTTTGTATATATCTTAGCACCTGTCGCTACTGTATTCTTTGGTTTTTATATGTTACAGTCACAGCAGATTGCACCTGTTCACACTGGCTTCATTTTGTTTGGAGGTGCTGGTTAGCTACTTCTTTTTATGTTACTCTAGAAATAGGCCTGATGCTATCGCATCGGGAGTGCGGTGAAATGAGCTTCTGTCTATTCTTAGTGGTGTGACAGGAGCAGTGGACATGTGTCACACTGTTTCCGCTTTCCAACATATCTGTTGTATGTCATCCCTTCGCATTTGTGTATTGTGTGTGTTGCATCATTTGACCTTTTTCATCCCTGTGCACTATCTCTTCCTTGTTGTGTGCTGTATATTGGTATCTGGTGTTGTGTTTCTAGAGCTGTGTTCACTATGTGGTGTCTCCCCTGTAAGCTGATTATCCATGGAATTTTTTTGGGGGCTAATTAAATGTGTTAAAGGCTGTGTGTATTTTTATTGAAAATAAACATAATGTGTGAGTGTGTGTGTGTGTGTGTATGTATATATATATATATTTATTTTTTTTCCTTTCTCTCTCTAACACACACATACAGCTCTGCTATACACTCAGCTCTAAGACATACATACACACAGCTCTGCTATATAGTTAGTTCTAACACATAGCTCTGCTATACACTCAGCTCTAATACACACACACATAGATCTGCTATACACTCAGCTCTATCACACACAGCTCTGTTATACACTGAGCTCTATCACACACACAGCTCTACTATACACTCAGCTCTAACACACACACAGAGTTCTACTTTACACTGAGCTCACACACAGCTCTGCTATACACCCAGCTCTAACACACATACAGCTCCGCTATACACTCAGCTCTATCACACACACAGCTCTGCTATACACTCAGCTCTACACACACAACTGTGCTATACACTCAGCTCTAACACACACATAGCTCTGCTATACCCTCAGCTAACACACACAGCTCTTCTGTACACTTAGCTCTAACACACACACAGCTCTGTTATACACTCAGATAACACACATACACAGCTCTGCTATACACTCAGCTCTAACACACACACAGCTCTCTCTCACCAATGATATCGCACACGGAGCAGTAAGGAGGCGTGGCCGGGTATGTCCGTGCTTCCCTGACATTGCCATGCCTTCAGCAATGTTACTGCAACAGGCAATCACAGACATACCAGGCCACGCTTCCATACTCTTCCGTGACATCGCACATCTGTGATCATCAGTACCGCTGCGAGGCGAGGCTGCTACTCCCGTGGGGGCATACAGATTTGGTGGAGGCTGTCGATATACAGATATGGTGAGGGGGGCTGTTGGCATACAGTTCTGGTGAGGGGGGCTGGGGGCATACAGCTCTGGTGAGGAGGGTGCTGGAGGCATACAGATATGGCAAGGGGGCTGGAGGCATACAGCTATGGTGACATACAGCTCTGGTGGGGGGGCTGGGGGCATACAGATCTGGTGGGGGGGCTGATGTCCCCTGCTGTAATGTCCCCATTGTATAGTAATATTCCCTGCCGTAATGTTCCCATTGTATAGTAAGGTCCCCTGGAGTAAAGAGCTCATTGTTTAGTAAGGTGCCCTGGTGTAATGAGCCCATTGTTTAATAATGTGCTCCTGCTGATTCCCTTCAGTCCCCTATTATGCCGTTGTTTACACACAATAAAAGCTATTCTCACCTCTTCTCCATTGCCAAGGTGCCTCCAGCTGCTTCTTGCAGTCCGCAGTCACACAGACCCCTCCGTAATAGCGTCCAGTGTACGGAGCGGCCGCTGCAGGATGTTGTCATGGATTTACTGCATTTGAATAGTTTACGGTGCCACAAAGCATTCAACTGCAGTAAAGCGCTGACAGTAGAAGCGGCGGCCCCAAACAGGTGAGTATACAGTAGTGTGTGTGTGTGTGTATATGTGAGTGTGTGTGAGTGAAGACATACAGTATGTGTGTGTATGTGCTCGGTGTAAACATGTGTGTCTGGTATGTATATGTGCTCACGTGTGTGCGTGCGTGCAGTGAGGGCCTGGAAGCTGGAGCATCGCTCGAACTGCGCCTGCGCAACTGACAGCGCCGCGGTGTATACTGGAATAGGACAACGGACAAAGCTGGAGATTATGTATGTAGATATCTGTGTGTGTGTGTGTGTGTGTGTGTGTGTGTGTGTGTGTGTGTGTATGTATGTACAGTACAGACCAAAAGTTTGGACACACCTTCTCATTCAAAGAGTTTTCTTTATTTTCATGACTCTGAAAATTGTAGATTCACATTGAAGGCATCAAAACTATGAATTAAAAGATGTGGAATGAAATACTTAAAAAAGTGTGAAACAACTGAAAATATGTCTTATATTCTAGGTTCTTCAAAGTAGCCACCTTTTGCTTTGATTACTGCTTTGCACACTCTTGGCATTCTCTTGATGAGCTTCAAGAGGTAGTCACCGGAAATGGTTTTCCAACAGTCTTGAAGGAGTTCCCAGAGATGCTTAGCACTTGTTGGCCCTTTTGCCTTCACTCTGCGGTCCAGCTCACCCAAAACCATCTCGATTGGGTTCAAGTCTGGTGACTGTGGATGCCAGGTCATCTGGCGTAGCACCCCATCACTCTCCTTCTTAGTCAAATAGCCTTTACACAGCCTGGAGGTGTGTTTGGGGTCATTGTCCTGTTGAAAAATAAATGATGGACCAACTAAACGCAAACCGGATGGAATAGCACGCCGCTGCAAGATGCTGTGGTAGCCATGCTGGTTCTGTATGCCTTCAATTTTGAATAAATCCCCAACAGTGTCACCAGCAAAGCACCCCCATACCATCACACCTCCTCCTCCATGCTTCACGGTGGTAACCAGGCATGTAGAGTCCATCCGTTCACCTTTTCTACAAAGACACGGTGGTTGGATCCAAAGATCTCAAATTTGGACTCATCAGACCAAAGCACAGATTTCCACTAGTCTAATGTCCATTCCTTGTGTTCTTTATCCCAAACAAGTCTCTTCTGCTTGTTGCCTGTCCTTAGCAGTGGTTTCCTAGCAGCTACTTTACCCTGCTGCACAAAGTCTCCCCTTAACAGTTGTTCTAGAGATGAGAAGGTGTGTCCAAACTTTTGGTCTGTACTGTATGTGTGTGTGTATATATATATATATATATATATATATATATATATATATAATGTGTGTGTGTGTGTATGTATGTATGATGAGCTGTCTAGATTGGAGTGTATTTGTGGTCCTCACTCCAGCACTGAACTGTGTAGAATGGAGGCTGCAGGGAGATCATCAAAAATCCACTCCAATCTAGATGCAACCATGTGCTTACAGGACCTGTGTGATGTCACCGTGATGTGATCAGTCACATGATCAGAAGCTGCTGCTCCAGGGGACTCTGCTCTGTGTCTGCCGGACTGTGCTGTGCGGGAGTATGAAGCGGAGCCGCCGGTATAATGTACGGGGGCAGAGCCGCAGGTATAATGTGCGGGGGCGGGGCCGCGGGTTGTAATGTGCCGAGGGGTGGAGCCGTGGGTGTAATGTGCGGGGGGGTGGAGCCGCGGGTATAATGTGCGGGGGGCGGAGCTGAGGTTGTAACGTGCGGGGGGGAGGAGCCACGGGTATAATGTGCGGGGGGGGGCAGAACCGCGTGTGTAATGTGGGGGAGGGGAGGGGAGCCGCGTGTGTAATGTGCGGGGAGCCACGTGTGCAGGGCCGGACTGGCCATAGGGCAATTCTGGCAAATGCCAGAAGGGCCGATGCCTGTAATGGGCTGGTGCCTGTAGTGGCCGCTCAATCTTCAGTCATCGCCGCTCTCCTCCGCAGTGTGTGCTGTGCTGTGTTGGCCCTGCTGTGCGATTCTTCGCCCGGCATACACACTGCTGAGGAGAGTGATGGTGACCGTAGCTCTCTCCTTCCTGATCAAATGTATTTGTGTCTCTCAGCCGTAAATACATTTGAACAGTGTAGCGCGGCGCTCAGGTCTGGACTCCAACGTGCATCAGCGTGATGAGATCTGCACCCTGGACGTCATCACACTGCAGCGGGCGCTACAGAGACACGTCGGGCAGTGGTGAGCGCTCCATGCAGGGGCGGAAGATGAACCGTACTGGAGAAGGGGAGAACAATCGTGAAAGGGACACAGCTTTCTGAGAGGTAGTGGGGTACTTTATTCAGAGTGGGCAGTGTGTGTGTGTGTGTGTGTGTGTAGGATATTTTACAAAAGAGCCCTGTGGGGGGGAAATATTTTGCAGAGGCAGTGTGGGAGGGTTATATTAATTAATGAGACTGGCAGTATGGGGGTATATTAATGAAAGTGGCAGCTTGGGGGGATATTAAGGAGAGCGGCGTGGGGGGTATATTAATGAGAGTGGCAGCGAGGGGTATGTTAAGGAGAGTAGCACTGTGGGGGTATATTAGGGAGAGTGTCAGTGTGGGGTTATATTAGGGAGAGTGTCAGTGTGGGGTTATATTAAGGAGAGTGGCAGTGTGGGGGTATATTAAGGAGAGCAGCAGTGTGGGGGTACATTAAGGAGTGCGGCAGCATGAGGGTATATTAATTAGAGTGGCAGCATGAGGGTATATTAATTAGAGTGGCAGCATGGGGGTATATTAAGGACATTGGCAGTGTGGGTATAATAAGGAGAACAGCAGCATGGGGGGTATATTAAGGAGAGTGGCATCGTGGGAGTATATTAAGGAGAGTAGCAGTGTGAGGGTATATTAAGAAGAGTGGCAGTGTGGGGGGTATATTAAGGAGGTGCAGCGTGGAACCAAAAACTGCTGCCGCGAGGAGGTGCAACGTGCGATCCCAAAACTTCCACCGCGAGGAGGTGCAGCATGCGATCCAAAAACTTCCGCCGCGAGGAGTGCAGCGTGCCTTTTACTTTCAAACTTGCGTTTTTTTTCTTCCGTCACAATCCGCCATTTTAGAAAACAGCGGAATCCGTTAACGGATTCCGCTGTTTCCCATAGACTTGTATGGATGACGGAGTGTGCCAAAAGTACCTGCGTTGCTTCCGCTGGCCGATGCAGCGTTGCGTTCGCCGGGAGGAAGGAACGCAGCATGTAACGTTTTTTGAGCGGCGGAATCCTCTATTTTTCATTGCGCATGCTCATCTTTTTCTTTTTTTAATCACAGAAACTTTATTTTGTCTCTCGGTGGTCGAATGTTCAGCTGAGCGCCCGGCCGCAGGCATGTGAGAGCGCTCAGCTGAGCGCCCGGCCGCCGGCATGTGAGAGCTCTCAGCTGAAAGCCCGGCCGCCGGCATGTGAGAGCTCTCAGCTGAGCGCCCGGCCGCTGGCATGTGAGAGCTCTCAGCTGAGAGCCTGGCCGCTGGCATGTGAGAGCGGTCAGCTGAGCGCCCGGCTGCCAGCATCTGAGAGCGATCAGCTGAGCGCCCGGCCGCCGGGTGATCAGCTGATCGTTCACAATAGTCTGCTGCCGGTAGAACTGTAAAAAATAAAATAAATAAAAAAAATAAGCTTTCCGTTGTTTTGTACTATCCGGATGCCGTTCAACGCAAGTGTGAAACTAGCCTTAGAGATTATTTCATCTTCAACTCGTTTAACTGTTCTCAATAATAATTTTGACTAGGGGTGTCCAATTGTTTACATGCCACTGTATATTCTTATACATAGGGGCAGTATTATAGTAGTTATATTCTTGTGCATAAGGGCAGTAATATAGTAGTTATATTCTTGTGCATAAGGTCAGTAATATAGTAGTTATATTCTTGTACATAGGGGGGCAGTATTATAGTTGTTATATGCTTGTACATAGGAGCAGTATTATAGTAGTTATATTCTTGTGCATAGGGGCAGTAATATAGTAGTTATATTCTTGTACATAGGGGCAGTATTATAGTATTTATATTCTTGTACATAGGAGCAGTATTATAGTAGTTATATTCTTGTACATAGGGGCAGTATTATAGCAGTTATATTCTTGTACATAGGGGCAGTATTATAATATTTATATTCTTGTACATAGGGGACAGTATTCAAGTAGTTATATTCTTGTACATAGGGGCAGTATTATCTATATATATAATTGCCTTATTCTGTCTGTCTGTCTGTCTATCTGTCTGTCTATCTGTCTGTCTGTCATGCTCCAAAATTGTGTCCTTACGGTGACACAAAGCTGATTGGCCGCTGGGCTCGCCATGGCCCCGCCCCCCCACACGGATTGGCCGCTCGCCCAGGCTGCGCCCCCACACGGATTGGCCAGCCGCTCGCCCAGGCTCCGCCCCCCCCACAGATTGGCCTCTCGCCCCGGCACCCTGCAGGCATTCCCGCCCCCCTCACGCAATGCACGCTAGCTCTGGCCCCGCCCCCTCCCTCCCCCCGCGCATTCCCCGAACTGACACGGCTGTCACGGAGGTGAGTACTGTACTCCCCCCCCACCCCCCGCGCATTCCCCGAACTGACACGGCTGTCACGGAGGTGAGTACTGTACTACCCCCACCCCCCACCCCCCCCGGTCCCCGCTCGCACGGGAGTGGTGGGGATACGTTGGTAACCATGCTCGCATGGTTACAAGCGCATCAAGGTCCTGCTGCTGCGGAAGATCCACACGCACACACATAACAGCACACACACAAACATACACACACATCAGATCACACTCACTCTCACACACACCTCGCACACACCTCACACACACCTCACATCGCATCCTCACACTCACAGCATCGGGCGATATAGCTTGCTTCTCGGCCTCGATACTGTGCTGTTGTGACCTTCCAGGACCTGACGGAGGATCACATGGCCTGAAGCATGTGGTATCTCCGGATGTTGTGACTGTGAGCGCGTATGTGCGATATCGTCAGTGTCTGTGTGTGTGAGTGTATGCGATCGGGTGTGTGTGAGTGGATGCGATCGGGTGTTTGTGAGTGGATGCGATCGGGTGTGTGTGAGTGGATGCGATCAGGTGTGTGTGAGTGGATGCGATCGGGTGTGTGTGAGTGGATGCGATCGGGTGTGTGTGAGTGGATGCGATCGGGTGTGTGAGTGTCGGCAGAGGAGCACGGCGTGCTGGAGGAGGCTGGGAGCAGAGAGGATGATCATGGGGAAGGCTGGGAGGGGGAGGCTGATGCTGGGGGAGACTGGGAGGGGAAGGCTGATGCTGAAGGAGGCTGGGAGGGGGAGGCTGGGAGGAGAGAGGCTGATCCTGGGGAAGGCAGGGAAGGGGAGGCTGATGCTGAGGGAGGCTGGAAGGAGAGAGGCTGATGCTGGGGGAGGCTGGAAGGAGAGAGGCTGAGGCTGGGAGGAGAGAGGCTGATGCTGGGGAAGGCTGATGCTGAGGGAGGCTGGGAGGGGAAAGCTGATGCTGGGGAAGGCTGGGAGGACGGAGGCTGGGAGGAGAGAGGCTGATCCTGGGGAAGGCTGGGAGAGGGAGGCTGATGCTGGGGGAGGCTGGAAGGAGAGAGGCTGATGCTGGGGGAGGCTGGAAGAAGAGAGGCTGATGCTGGGGGAGGCTGATGCTGGGGGAGGCTGGGAGGAGAGAGGCTGATGCTGGGGAAGGCTGGGAGGAGAGAGGCTGATGCTGGGGACAGAGAGGAGAGGCTGATGCTGGGAGGAGAGAGGCTGATGCTGGGATGAGAGAGGCTGATGCTGGGAGGAGAGAGGCTGATGCTGGGGGAGGCTGGGAGAGGGAGGCTGATGCTGGGGGAGGCTGGGACGAGGGAGGCTGATGCTGGTGGAGGCTGATGCTTGGGGAGGCTGATGCTGGGGGAGGCTGGAAGGAGAGAGGCTGATGCTGGTGGAGGCTGATGCTAAAGGAGACTGGGAGGGGAAGGCTGATGCTGAGGGAGGCTGGGAGGGGGAGGCTGGGAGGAAGGAGGCTGGGAGGAGAGAGGCTGATCCTGGGGAAGGCTGGGAACGGGAGGCTGATGCTGAGGGAGGCTGGAAGGAGAGAGGCTGATGCTGGGGGAGGCTGGAAGGAGAGAGGCTGATGCTGGTGGAGGCTGATGCTTGGGGAGGTTGATGCTGGGGGAGACTGGGAGCGGAAGGCTGATGCTGAGGGAGGCTGGGAGGGGGAGGCTGGGAGGAAGGAGGCTGGGAGGAGAGAGGCTGATCCTGGGGAAGGCTGGGAGAGGGAGGCTGATGCTGGAGGAGGCTGGAAGGAGAGAGGCTGATGCTGGCGGAGGCTGATGCTGGGGGAGGCTGGAAGGAGAGAGGCTGATGCTGGTGGAGGCTGATGCTTGGGGAGGCTGGGAGAGGGAGGCTGATGCTGAGGGAGGCTGGGAGGAGGGAGGCTGGGAGAGGTAGGCTGAGAGAAGAGAGGCTGATGCTGGGGGAAGCTGATGCTGGGGGAGGCTGGGAGAGGGAGGCTGATGCTGGGGGAGGGTGGGAGGAGGGAGGCTGGGAGGAGAGAGGCTGATGCTGGGGAAGGCTGGGAGGAGAGAGGCTGATGCTGAGGACAGAGAGGAGAGGCTGATGCTGGGAGGAGAGAGGCTGATGCTGGGAGGAGAGAGGCTGATGCTAGGATGAGAGAGGCTGATGCTGGGAGGAGAGAGGCTGATGCTGGGGGCAGAGAAGCTGATGCTGGGGGCAGAGAGGCTGATGCTGGTGCAGCATGGGGGATGGAGCACGATGGGGGGGTGCGCAGCATCGGGGATGGAGCATGATGGGGGGGTGCGCAGCATCGGGGATGGAGCACGATGGGGAGTTCGCAGCATGGGGGATGGAGCACGTTTGGGAGTGCGCAGCATGGCGGGTGGAGCACGTTTGGGAGTGCGCAGCATGGGAGATGGAGCACGATGGGGGGTGCGCAGCATAGGGGATGGAGCACGATGGGGAGTGCGCTGCATGGGGGATGGAGCACGATGGGGAGTGCGGAGTATGGCGGATGGAGCACGTTTGGGAGTGCGCAGCATGGTGGATGGAGCACGTTTGGGAGTGCGCAGCATGGCGGATGGAGCACGTTTGGGAGTGCGCAGCGTAGGAGATGGAGCACGATGGGGGGGTGCGCAGCATAGGGGATGGAGCACGATGGGGAGTGCGCTGCATGGGGGATGGAGCACGATGGGGAGTGCGCTTCATGGGGGATGGAGCACGTTTGGGAGTGCGCACCTCCCCCCAACACACACACACACACACGCGCGCGCGCACTGCACAACACACCACACACACACACACTGGGAACCACAAACAACTGCCCTACACAGACACCCACACACACAGACAACGCTGCACACACACAACACCCAACACACAAACACCGCGGCACACACAAATATACGCACATACCGCACAACACACACATTGCACAAAACATACCTCCCCCCAAAACACACCACACACACACAAACCGCGCAACACACACACAACGCTACAGACACACAGCGCTCCACAAACAACGCAACACACGCAACACACATACAACACCGCTCTCACCCCCCGTCACACCCAGACAACACCCAGAACATGTACAGCCCCTACACAAACACTTGGTAACTACACACAACAAGATATATATATATATATATATATATATATATAACAAAAATCATACATGAACTACACAATACGTAAATTCTAGAATACCCGATGCGTAGAATCGGGCCACCTTCTAGTCTATATATATAATTGCCTTATTCTGTCTGTCTGTCATGCTCCAAAATTGTGTCCTTACGGTGACACAAAGCTGATTGGCCGCTGGGCTCGCCATGGCCCCGCCCCCCCCACACGGATTGGCCTCTCGCCCCGGCTCTCTGCAGGCCCCGCCCCCCTCACGCAATGCACGTTCGCTCTGGCCCAACTGACACGGAGCTCCGACTCCCAGGTGAGTACACACACACACATCAGATCACACTCACTCTCACACACACATCACACATCACATCCACACACTCACAACATCCTGGGATATCGCTTGCTTCTACACCGGCTCCGTCATGATCCCAGCAGCGCCAGACATAACCTTGCGATGCTGGGATCTTTACGGAGCCCGTGAACGCTGGTAACCATTATACACATCGGGTAACTAAGGTCCCTTGGTTACCCGATGTGTATCATAGTTACCAGTGTACACCGGCTCCGTCAGGATCCCAGCAGCGCCAGACATAACCTTGCGATGCTGGGATCGTGACGGAGGCCGTGAACGCTGGTAACCATTATACACATCGGGTAACTAAGCTCCCTTGGTTACCCGATGTGTATCATAGTTACCAGTGTACACCGGCTCCGTCACGATCCCAGCAACGCCAGACATAACCTTGCGATGCTGGGATCGTGACGGAGCCGGTGAACGCTGGTAACCATTATACACATCGGGTAACTAAGGTCCCTTAGTTACCCGATGTGTATCATAGTTACCAGCGTACACCGGCTCCCGGTACACATGTGCAGGGAGCCGGCATTATACTCCTCTCCCCCCAGGACTACTCCTCCTATTACAGTCCTTCTATTATACTCCTCTCTGAGTATAATAGGAGAACTATTATAGCATGGGGGATGTAGCACGATGGGGGGTGCGCAGCATGGGGGATGTAGCACGATGGGGTGCGCAGCATGGGGGATGTAGCACGATAGGGAGTGCGCAGCATGGGGGATGTAGCACGATGGGGAGTGCGCAGCATGGGGGATGTAGCACGATGGGGAGTGCGCAGCATGGGGGATGTAGCACGATGGTGGGTGCGCAGCATGGGGGATGTAGCACGATGGGGAGTGCGCAGCATGGGGGATGTAGTACGATGGGGGATGTAGCACGATGGGGGATGTAGCACGATGGGGGGTGCGCAGCATGGGGGATGTAGCACGATGGGAAGTGCGCAGCATGGGGGATGTAGCACGATGGGGAGTGCGCAGCATGGGGGATGTAGCACGATGGGGAGTGCGCAGCATGGCGGATGGAGCACGATGGGGGGTGCGCAGCATGGGGGATGGAGCACGATGGGGGGTGCGCAGCATGGGGGATGGAGCATGATGGGGAGTGCGCAGCATGGAGGATGGAGCATGATGGGGAATGCGCAGCATAGGGGATGGGGCACGATGGGGGGTGCGCAGCATGGGGGATGGAGCACGATGGGAGGTGCACACCTCCCCCCAACACACACACACACACACACACACAGGGAACCACAAACACCGCCATACACAGACTCCCACACACACAGACAATGCTGCACACACACAACACCCAACACACAAACACCGCGGCATACATAAATATACGCACATACCGCACAACACACACATTGCACAAAACATACCTCCCTCCAAAACACACCACACCCACACAAACCGCGCAACACACACACACAACGCGACAGACACACAGCGCTCCACAAACAACGCAACACACATACAACACCGCTCTCACCCCCCGCCACACCCAGACAACACCCAGAACTTGTACAGCGCCCTACACAAACACTTGGTAACTACACACAACAACATCTATATATATATATATATATATACATATATATATATATATATATATATATATATATATATATATATATATATATATAACAAAAATCATACATGAACTACACAATACGTAAATTCTAGAATACCCGATGCGTAGAATCGGGCCACCTTCTAGTAATAGATATATTCTTGTACATAGGGGCAGTATTCTAGTAGTTATATTTTTGTACATAGGGGCAGTATTATGATAGATATAGTCTTGTACATAGGGGCAGTATATTACAAATATACATATATATATATATATATATATAGGGAGCAGTATTATTTTAATTATTGTCTTGTGCACTTATGCAGTAAAACAGAAGTATTTTGACTGTCCGTATGACGGTAGCCATAATGTCACCATTAATAGTGCCAGTGCCCCCCCCCCCCCCTGAAACCTCGCTCACTGAGTAAATAATGGAGCTTGCTGAGTAAATAATGAAGCTCGCTGAGTAAATAATGGAGCCTCACTAAGTAAATAATGGAGCCTCGCTGAGTAAATAATGGAGCCTCATTAAGTAAATAATGGAGCCTCGCTAAGTAAATAATGGAGCCTCACTAAGTAAATAATGGAGCCTCGCTAAGTAAATAATGGAGCCTCACTAAGTAAATAATGGAGCCTCGCTGAGTAAATAATGGAGCCTCACTAAGTAAATAATGGAGCCTCGTTAAGTAAATAATGGAGCCTTGCTAAGTAAATAATGGAGCCTCGCTCACTGACTAAATAAAGGGGCCACACCCACTTGCTATGTCATCATCATATTATGAGATCACAGTACTCAGAGACTATAAAAAGCCATGCGGCTATCATTTATCCTCATACTCCTGGACCGGACCGCTGAACAACAAAGCTCCACCTGTCACCATGCCATCTAGAACGCAGAATGAAAGCAGTGGAAGTCAGCGGCGACGCAGAGCCAGGAGGACCCCCATAAAGCGCCACCCCGGCCGTAGGACAGGTAAATATCTATGTACACACTTGCCTGTGGACAGAATGTGTAGTAATGATGGCTTCTTCGTGTCTCAGTTCACAGGCGCAGAAGGCACCATCACAGACGGTGAAGAGGTCTCCACACAGCGACGCCGCGTCCCAAGACTTCAGCAAACCCTGGGTGAATCCAAAAGACTTCTGAAGACTCCACCAAAACCATAGTGAATCCAATATATCGCTTGAAGGCTTTACCAAACCCGTGCTGAGTCCAAAAGATGCTGGATGCCGCTGGAGATATCTGTTAATAAACCTAAGGCGCAAAAACTCTTCTGTTCTGGTTGTTTTTTTTTAAGTAAAGCGCCTTAATCTTTTTGTGCTTTATCTAAGCTGGGGTCTTAAAGGGGGCCAGGGGTCTTCTTGTAGACATGTGGGATCTTAAAGGGGGGGCCGGGGTTCTTCTTGCAGGCATGTGGGATCTTAAAGGGGGTCGGTGTTCTTCTTGCAGGCATGTGGGATCTTAAAGGGGGGCCGGGGTTCTTCTTGCAGGCATGTGTTCCTGCATAGAGACCACAGATCAGAGGATATGGCTGGCATCAGGCTCCTATCGGTCCAGGGTCTATAATCAGCTCATATCTGTAAATACAAAGTGACAAATATTAAAACCCCATTGTTGAACTTTTTATAAAAAAAAAAAAAAATCTCCACAAAGTTGGATGGAAATAAATGATTAGTGATGGGTGGGACCACAAACACCCAGAATCAGTGCATCCAACAGGGTTTGGAAAAAAAACAAAAAAAAAAAACAACAAATAATTAAAGAAGTAAGAATTATAATAAAAACATCACATTCAAAAATAAGGGAATCCAACCAGGTTTAAAAAAAAAAACAACCCAAGAAACAAAATACAATTGAAGAAAATAAACAGAAAATAAAACAAAAACCTCACGTGCACAAATATCCTGGATCAGTGAATGCAACCCGGGTTTAAAGAAAAGAAAACAAATCCAAAAATAACAACAAAGAAAAGAAGCAGAAAATTAAAAAATAATAAAATAAAAACATCACCTGGGATCAGTGAATGCAACTGGGTTTAAAAAAAACAAACAAAAAAAAACCACAATCGAAAAAAATAAAATAAAAAAAAAATAAAAACCTCACTCACATGCACAAATATCCGGGATGAGTGGATCCAACTGGGTTTAAAAAAAAAACAAAAAACAAATAGAAAATTAAAAATAAAAAAAACAGGCCATTACATGCACAAATTTCCAAGATCAGTGGATCCAACCGGGTTTAAAGAAAAAAAAAACCTTATAAACAAAATACAATCACAGAAAATATACAGAAAATTTAAAAAATAATAAAATCATCACATGCAAAAATACCTGGGATCAGTGAATGCAACTGGGTTTAAAAAAAACAAACAAAAAAACCCCCAGAAAATTAACAAAATCAAAAAATAAAAACCTCACAGTATATCCGGGATGATTGGATTCAACTGGGTTTAAAAAAAATGACGGATTGTGCCAAAAGTACCTGCTTTGCTTCTGCTGGCCGACGATGCGTTGCGTCCGCCGGGAGGAAGGAACGCAGCATGTAACGTTTTTTGAGCGGCGGAATCCTCTATTTTTCATTGCACATGCTCATCTTTTTTTTTTTTTTTTTAATCACAGAAACTTTATTTTGTCTCTCGGTGGTCGAATGTTCAGCTGAGAGCCCGGCCACTGGCATGTGAGAGCGCTCAGCTGAGCGCCCGGCCGCCGGCATGTGAGAGCGCTCAGCTGAGCGCCCGGCCGCCGGCATGTGAGAGCTCTCAGCTGAGCGCCTGGCCGCCGGCATGTGAGAGCTCTCAGCTGAGCGCCCGACCACTGGAATGTGAGAGCGATCAGCTGAGCGCCCGGCCGCCGGCATGAGAGCTCTCAGCTGAGCGCCCGGCCGCCGGCATGTGAGAGCTCTCAGCTGTGCGACCGGCCACTGGAATGTGAGAGCGATCAGCTGAGCACCCGGCCGCCGACATGTGAGAGCTCTCAGCTGAGCGCCCGGCCGCCGGCATGTGAGAACTCTCAGCTGAGCGCCCGGCCACTGGAATGTGAGAGCGATCAGCTGAGCGCCCGGCCACCGGCATGTGAGAGCTCTCAGCTGAGCGCCCAGCCGCCGGCATGTGAGAACTCTCAGCTGAGCGCCCGGCCACTGGAATGTGAGAGCGATCAGCTGAGCGCCTGGCCACTGGCATGTGAGAACTCTCAGCTGAGCGCCCGGCCACTGGAATGTGAGAGCGATCAGCTGAGCGCCCGGCCGCCGGCATGTGAGAGCTCTCAGCTGTGCGCCCGGCTGCCGGCATGTGAGAGCTCTCAGCTGATCGCCCAGCCGCTGGCATGTGAGAGCGATCAGTTGAGCGCCCGGCCGCTGGCATGTGAGAGCGATCAGCTGAGCGCCCGGCCGCCGGGTGATCAGCTTATCGTTCACAATAGTCTGCTGCCGGTAAAACTGTAAAAAAAAATAAAAAATAAATAAATAAAAAAAATAAGCTTTCCGTTGTTTTGTACTATCCGGATGCCGTTCAACGCAAGTGTGAAACTAGCCTTAGAGATTTTGACTAGGGGTGTCCAAACTTTTACATGCCACTGTATATTCTTATACATAGGGGCAGTATTATAGCAGTTATATGCTTTACATAGGGGCAGTATTATAGTATTTATATTCTTGTACATAGGGGGCAGTATTCTAGTAGTTATATTCTTGTACACAGCGGCAGTATTATAGTAGTTATATTCTTGTGCATAGGGGCAGTAATATAGTAGTTATATTCTTGTACATAGGGGCAGTAATATAGTATTTATATTCTTGTACATAGGGGCAGTATTATAGTATTTATATTCTTGTACATAGGGGGCAGTATTCTAGTAGTTATATTCTTGTACATAGGCGCAGTATTATAATATATTCTTGTACATAGGGGCAGTATATTTGTATATGGGGAGCAGTATTATTTTAATTATTGTCTTGTGCACTTATGCAGTAAAACAGAAGTATTTTGACTGTCCGTATGATGGTAGCCATAATGTCACCATTAATAGTGCCAGTGCCCCCTCCCTGAAACCTCTCTTGCTGAGTAAATAATGGAGCCTCACTAAGTAAAAAATGGAGCCTCGCTGAGTAAATAATGGAACCTCGCTGAGTAAATAATGGAACCTCGCTGAGTAAATAATGGAGCCTCACTAAGTAAATAATGGAGCCTCACTGAGGAAATAATGGAGCTCGCTGAGTAAATAATGGAGCCTCACTAAGTAAATAATGGAGCCTCACTGAGGAAATAATGGAGCTCGCTGAGTAAATAATGGAGCTTGCTGAGTAAATAATGGAACCTCACTGAGTAAATAATGGAACCTCGCTGAGTAAATAATGGAACCTCACTGAGTAAATAATGGAGCCTCGCTGAGTAAATAATGGAGCCTCACTAAGTAAATAATGGAGCCTCACTAAGTAAATAATGGAGCCTCACTAAGTAAATAATGGAGCATCACTAAGTAAATAATGGAACCTCGCTCGCTGACTAAATAAAGGGGCCACACCAACTTGCTATGTCATCATATTATGAGGTCACAGTAGTCAGAGACTATAAAAAGCCATGCGGCTATCATTTATCCTCATACTCCTGGACCGGACCGCTGAAGAACAAAGCTCCACCTGTCACCATGCCATCTAGAATGCAGAATGAAAGCAGTGGAAGTCAGCGGCGACGCAGAGCCAGGAGGACCCCCATAAAGCGCTACCCCGGCCGTAGGACAGGTAAATATATATGTACACACTTGCCTGTGGACAGAATGTGTAGTAATGATGGCTTCTTCTTGTCTCAGTTCACAGGCGCAGAAGGCACCATCACAGACGGTGAAGAGGTCTCCACACAGCGACGCCGCGTCTCAAGACTTCAGCAAACCCTGGGTGAATCCAAAAGACTTCTGAAGACTCCACCAAAACCATAGTGAATCCAAAATATCGCTTGAAGGCTTTACCAAACCCGTGCTGAGTCCAAAATACTTACTGAAGGCTTCACCAAACCCGTGCTGAGTCCAAAAGACGCTGGATGCTGGAGATATCTGTTAATAAAACTAAGGCGCAAAAACTCTTCTGTTCTGGTTGTTTTTTTTAGTAAAGCGCCTCAATCTTTTTGTGCTTTATCTAAGCTGGGGTCTTAAAGGGGGCCAGGGGGTCTTCTTGTAGACATGTGGGATCTTAAAGGGGGGCCGGGGTTCTTCTTGCAGGCATGTGGGATCTTAAAGGGGGTCGGTGTTCTTCTTGCAGGCATGTAGGATCTTAAAGGGGGGCCGGGGTTCTTCTTGCAGGCATGTGGGATCTTAAAGGGGGGCCGGGGTTCTTCTTGCAGGCATGTGGGATCTTAAAGGGGGGCCGGGGTTCTTCTTGCAGGCATGTGTTCCTGCATAGAGACCACACATCAGAGGATATGGCTGGCATCAGGCTCCTATCGGTCCAGGGTCTATAATCAGCTCATATCTGTAAATACAAAAAAACAAATAATTAAAGATGTAAGAATTATAATAAAAACATCACATTCAAAAATAAGGGAATCCAACCAGGTTTAAAAAAAAAAAAAAACAACCCAAGAAACAAAATACAATTAAAGAGAATAAACAGAAAATAAAACAAAAACCCCACATGCACAAATATCCTGGATCATTGAATGCAACCTGGGTTTAAAGAAAAGAAAACAAACCTAAAAAAGCAAAATACAAACAGAGAAAATAAACAGAAAATTAAAAAATAAAATAAAACATCACCTGGGATCAGTGAATTCAACTGGGTTTAAAAAAAAACAAACAAAAAAAAACCACAATCGAAAAAAATAAACAAAATTAAAAAAAATAAAAACCTCACTCACATGCACAAATATCCAGGATGAGTGGATCCAACTGGGTTTAAAAAAAAAACAAATAGAAAATTAAAAATAAAAAAACAGACCATGAGGCCCGTTTCACACATCAGTGAAAAACACTGAAGTTTTTCACTGGCGTGTAAAACACGCACATGTCCCTGCGTGTGCCGTGATTCACGGCACACGTGGGTTGTCTAAGTGCAATCCGGGCTCCGTTCTCCGTGGCCCGTGATTGCACTTAGAAAACTACTTACCTTTGCGCGCTCCCGCTGTCCATGGTGCTGATCGCTCCCGCGGTGCAGCATCCGGCCGGCGCTGACCCCTGCAGCAGCTGCTTCTGGGTCGGCTGTGTCGCGCATAATGAATATGCGCGACAATAATGAGCCGGCTCAGAAGCAGCCGGCAGAACGGGCTGCAGAGGACATCGCTGGACGCCGGGTGAGTTAAAATGTTTTTTATTTTAAAAGCACGTTTTTTTCTGGCACGTATTTCACGGACCACACCACTGCGTGGTCCGTGGAACATCAGTGATGCCAGAAAAAAATGGACATGTCTCCGTGCGGCAAACACGCACACGTGGGTACGCCGCACGGAGACACGTGCAGTGAAAAATCACTGACGTGTGAGCAGACCCATTCATTATAATGGGTCTGCGTATGTCAGTGATTCTGGTACATTTAAAAAAAGCACAAACATACCAGAATCACTGACATGTGAAAGGGGCCTTACATGCACAAATATCCAAGATCAGTGGATCCAACCGGGTTTAAAGAAAAAAACAAACAAAAAAAAAACCTTATAAACAAAATAAAATCACAGAAAATAAACAGAAAATTTAAAAAATAATAAAATCATCACATGCAAAAATACCTGGGATCAGTGAATGCAACTGGGTTTAAAAAAAAAACAAACAAAAAAACCCCAGAAAATTAACAAAATTAAAAAATAAAAACCTCACAGTATATCCGGGATGATTGGATTCAACTGGGTTTAAGAAAAAAGAAAAAAACAACCCCCCCCCAAAAAAAAAACAGAATTAAAAATAAAAAAACAGAGACCTCACATGCACAAACATCCAAGATCAGTGAATGCAACCGGGTTTAAAAAAAAAAGAAATACAATCAAAGAAAATAGAAAATTATAATAAAATAAATAAAAACATCACATGCAAAAATACCCGAGATCAGTGAATCCAACCAGATTTAAAAAAAAAAAAAACAAGAAAAACAAAACCCCAAAAAACAAATAAAATGCAAAAAAAATAAATCGAAAATGAAACAAAAATCTCACATGCACAAATATCCGGGAACAGTGAATTCAACTGGATTTAAAAAAAAAAAAACAAAAACAAAACTTAATACAATCAAAGAAAATAAAATGAAAACCCCACATGTTTTTTTCTACTTCATACTGTCAAGTTCAGAATGACGATGATGATGATGAGACTCAAAGGATCTCTCGATATCCGGCTGCTGCTTCTAATTAAAAATGTCATGTGTGCACACGAGAATAAATAACTGCACAGCAAGTCAGTTATATCTATCTCCATGACTGGCTCTTAACCAAGTGGTTCTTTATTGTTTGAAAGAAACTCTAGACCAAACAGTAAGGGGGTGTGAACAAAAGTTTTAGTCCAATCAAGTATCGTAAGTCAGGGCTTCATGACGTAGAGAGATCTGCATATTCTCCGTTGATTGGTCAGTCTAGGCTCCAGGAATTTCTCTTTGTCCATCTGTGTTGGGTGGAGAACAGGAAATAGCAGCCATCTTCAAGCTATACATATATATATATATCCTAGTATATACTGAGTTTAAGGAAAATACACTGAATATGCAATATACATATATACATGTTAGTAAGAAACAAAAGCATTCACAAATATGTGTGTTAGTTCACATCTACTGAACTATATAACTGAGTCTATGAAATGGCTGAATTAAGTATTTTTGGATACTCAATTCTTTATCCTCAACAGTCCCCCCTAAAGACTTACTTCTGCCATTTCTAAATTCTAAGGGTACTGTGTTCCCTTAGGAAGAGAGGTAGAAAGATCTGTTGAAAAACCTGCCTAACTGAACGTTGAAACATGGGCGGAAAGGGGAAAGGGGTTTTCTTCACCGGTTTGAGACCAAGGACTCCTAGGCGAGTCCTCACCCTTTGTAGTTGGACTTTCCCATGTCTCAAGGTTCTCTAAGTCCTCTCTTCTAACTGTTCTGGCAATGCTGGTCTAAGACTGTACAGGGTTTTCTGAAAAGGATAAGTATGAGCAGAACGCTCAGTGCAACTCTGGTTGATCAACCCTTCTACAATGCGAGGTGTGGATCCATAGATGTTTCTGTGGTTGGATCAGCTCCTCTAGTGTTGACTCATGGATCTTTCTCGCTTGTCCTTTAGGATCAATCAGTTTCCTGACTGGAGACCATATGCTAATAGCTCTGATTTAAGATCTGGAATTGGAGAATACACCTGATTACCACACTATTCAGTCAATTATATAAAAATATACATGTCTGTGCTAAACCAAAAACATCTTACATAAAGACCTGCTTATTGCAAAAAGAAAACAAAACATATACATTTTATACACGATTTACTAGTTTCCACTTTTCTATAAAATATACACTTTTTGCAAACACATTTTTCTTTACATACCACCTTCATGTGCTTCTCAACAATAATATCGTTTTCTGCACTGGAATACCTCTGACCAAACCTGGAGAGAAATTTACACAACACGCACAGACTTGCATACAACATGCTCATGATATACATCTATAATCAGTTTGCAGTCTCTAAGAATGGGTAGAGTAGGTGCAGGGTGTTTCTACGGACTCTTTACAGTTTTTTTCTCACTTCGTTCTAGGCACTTGCCTCACGAGACTGGGTGAATCTGCCCACCTGGGTACTGAACCCTGGTGTCACCAAAGCACACACTGACAATTGTCTTCCACAGATGTTTCCTGGGCCATCATTAAGAAGAGCTCTCATGGCAGAGAAAGCTTACCACCCTTTGTCCACAGACCTTCCTCAGTCAGCTGGCTCCCTGCATGTCACACTCCATTCCTTGTTGTATCGCTTGTTCCTGTAGGGATTTAAGAACACAAGGAGTGACAGAAGTCACTGACGTGACCAATGTCACCAAGGCATGGTCGGTATTGGTGAAAGACTCTCAACTCTAGGCCCGTTTACTGCTTCTTGGTCAGCTGCACCTGTGCGAGGATCTCCATCCGAATCCATCAGCTCAGATCTAGACTTTCTTTTCGGCATACCTAATTCATTTGACAACAGGAAAAAATCTACAACCTACATACACCTCTAAAGACTCTTACCCACTCCTGTTCTACCCATCAAGAGAGGCATTTAATGCATCACTGTCTCCTGTATCAATAGGATTGGAGGGAGTGGTCGAATTTAGACTACCTCATGTGGTGTAAACAGCAGCATATCCAGTGCAGAATCGACCACCATCTGATTTCATCTATAAAAACAAAAACTAAAAAATATACATTAGATCATTATTATAACTTTATCTCTGATCATAATACAGTTAGTGGTCATCTATACCTCACATGACTGAGAATACTACATAAATAAACAAACAAATAAATAAACAAATAAACATATAAGACAAGACTTTCCTATTTCAGTTAACAGATATACCTCATAGTAATCTAATAAACATAACTTATGGGAAAAAGGTCAGCTTCAAAACCTATCTAATATACCTGCTGCGCCCTCCAAGAAACTGGAGAATATAATTAATACCTTATTCCCCCCTTGTTTAATTGTTTATTTACCAATATGGCAAAATTCAGCATTTTTATACTGGTATTCCCTAAAAGGAAAAATAAAACAGCAGGTAATAAATTAGCCACATACTAAAACCTAAAATGAACAAACACTGAAAATAACGTACATCTCACAACACTATACATTACTGAGAAATTTTAAAAACCTTACAATAAACACTATCCATAAAGAAAAGAAAAACATTTCATAGTAGAAACGACTGAGACATGATGAAATGACAGCTGTGACTAGGCGACTAACTTGCAAAAATATATGAAATGTTTAGAAATAATCATAAAAACAGAGAAGGTGATAGTCACAAAATAAAAATATATTGTTCGAAGAAATCGCCATTAAAAAACAAAAACAACACAAATTATATCGCACATCCCATAAAATTTAATATTCCCTATTCAGGTATAAACAGCAAACTAAAAATGGTAAATCCTGAACTCTAAGGGTTAAACCAAACTTACGTCACTATTAGGGAAAGACACATTCCATCCTTGTCTCTTAAAAGCGAGAGAGGAAGAAGAAAAAAACTCATCCTTTGTTATAACAAAGACGTAGCAGTGAACACATCCATTTCCCATATCTACATTGGATGCATGATACATTTTTCCTAATTCCTTTTTACAAATGGATTTGATACATTTTGACATCAGTAGGGGTAAGTCGTTTACAATTTTTGTTTTAAATTAACCAACACAGTACAAAGATATATATATTTACCTTCCTCTATTTTATTTTATGATATAATGCTGCAGGACTTCTAAAATACCAATTGACTCCATGTGAACAGATCTTTCCACATCAATTCCGTAAAAGTTTCACTTACTTATCTTTGACTTGCATTTATGGGATAGCTGAGTAAACAAATATACAATTTATACTTATTCAAATGTGTTAGTCATTTATACCACAGAACACCTCCCACCGGGGATGGGTGGAGAGCTTTGAACAAAGGGCCATTGCGAGGGGTGTGGCTTATGAGGTGTACTGCCATCAGTGGGTGTAGCAAGACGGCTGCCACAGGAAGTTCCATGCACCTGACTTCCGGGTGCAGCATCCATGTTGTGACTCCCTGGGTGTACTGGGAGTGGCTGGAACTACGTAGTAAACCAGGGATACTTTTAGTGCCTGTAAATTTGCATTCCAGCATACAAAGGAGAGATATGATTAGCGCCAGATATAATGACTTCTAGAGCAGAACAATGAGGCACCGCTAGAGAAAAACATTTAGTGATTCTACAAACAGCAACAGACAGTGAATGAGGTCTTTGTTCTCCAGTATACTCTCACTGGAGATTAATCTGAACTTCAGTACATGGGTTGCAGCCTGCCATCAAGTGGTAGTCCAACGATTTTACACAACTTTTTGCAATCTTTTATATTTTTTCCGTTTTTTTATAACTAGGGCGACAGCGTTCTCAGCTTTTACTAAAAACAACATATTTATCTTTTGAACAGAGTATACAGTGCTTAATTGGACCGGCCGGCTCCAACCGAAATTCTTTCCCGTCTCGTTATGAAGACCTACCGCCTCATAACAGTGACTCACGTTTAATACGCAAGGGAATACGCTAATTCCGACACTTTTACCTTAACTAAAGTGAGTTCCTTTCCCGCCTCGTCTGCCACGCAGACAGTGACATGCGCCTGAACCGCAGGGGAATACGCTAAATCCACTTTAAGTTAACAGAACCCTTCCCGCCTCGTCTATTATTTATCCAACATTCAATATTCAATATTTAATATTTAATATTTAATATCTAATATCTAACAAACAGTGGCTGTGTTATCCGCAACACAGGGGAATCGCTAGTTCTCATACTTCTGTTCAAAAAAACAAACAATTTAAAAAGACTGAAAAACGCATTAATTTCTCTCTAATCCAAACCAAAATAACACTTGTCAAAGGCTGCAGCCATCTCCTGTATATTACCCAACTGACCCCTCCTTTCTCTTCACTGCAAAGAGCTGCGCTGTTTTGACCACTGGCGTCTGCCTCTTCACTCTTCCACCCCCCCTGTTTCTCAGCTAAAAGACAGCAGAGACCGAGCTTTGTAACTTGATCTCCGCTCTGTCTCAAGCAGCTGGTGGACATATGGCCCCCACCTTTTTGCTTCCTCTGAGTGTAAGAATGTAAGGATGTGCTCCCCCCTCTCGCATTCCTTGTTCTCAATAGAAAGACTGTCAGGGATGCCCCTGGGCTTAACCAGACCCCCGTAGTCTGCCTCTTCGCTCTCAGTGAAGAAGAAGAAAAAACTACAGGCAATTAACTCTCCGAGAACCAAACAGAGAAATCACAAGCTTGATTAACCATACACTATATACAAATAAACAGCTACTCAAAGAGCCCTCCATTTCTACCTTACTTACAGCCAGAAAGACAGACAGCTGGATACTTTACAAAAGACCTAAAATCCAGCACCTATAGGGTCTGGGTTTCTCTCGGTCACCGGCGAGCGACAGTCACACCGTTAGGTCTCCGGTGCACTACCATTCTCCGGACTGGTGACCACCCACTTTCGCCAGGTGTCTCTCGATCCACAGGTAAAACAGCACACACAATGTATATGATGTTCTTACCGTGAAACGGAGGGTGATCAATCCTATCGAGCGACACCTGGATACTTGTGGAGTAGCCCCAGACGTCCGGAAAGTGGAAGCTCTGACTCACTCTTCTCGGTTGCCCCACGTTGGGCGCCAACTGTCAAGTTCAGAATGACGATGATGATGATGAGACTCAAAGGATCTCTCGATATCCGGCTGCTGCTTCTAATTAAAAATGTCATGTGTGCACACGAGAATAAATAACTGCACAGCAAGTCAGTTATATCTATCTCCATGACTGGTTCTTAACCAAGTGGTTCTTTATTGTTTGAAAGAAACTCTAGACCAAACAGTAAGGGGGTGTGAACAAAAGTTTTAGTCCAATCAAGTATCGTAAGTCAGGGCTTCATGACGTAGAGAGATCTGCATATTCTCCGTTGATTGGTCAGTCTAGGCTCCAGGAATTTCTCTTTGTCCATCTGTGTTGGGTGGAGAACAGGAAATAGCAGCCATCTTCAAGCTATACATATATATATATATATATCCTAGTATATACTGAGTTTAAGGAAAATACACTGAATATGCAATATACATATATACATGTTAGTAAGAAACAAAAGCATTCACAAATATGTGTGTTAGTTCACATCTACTGAACTATATAACTGAGTCTATGAAATGGCTGAATTAAGTATTTTTGGATACTCAATTCTTTATCCTCAACAATACAAACATTTAAAATATTATAGAAAAACGATGGAGGAAAAAAAAGTGAAATAGCCTTTTTTTTTCTTCCCAAAAAGGGTTGAAGTGTACACTTCCTTGTGTGATATATGTCTCATTGTAGATAACGGCAGCTGTTGTTTGGGCCTGGATTATTATATTTACATGTGAAAAATCATGATAATTGTGGTGTGTGTTAGCATAAATTACTGCACAAGGAGTGGCTGTTCCGGTAATTGCGGTCATATGGGCAGTCACCCAGCTTTCCCAGGGTCAGATAACATGTCAGGATGGAATCTGAAGCTCCTTTCTCAGATGTTGGATAGGATCCATCAGATCTGTTCTGTGTTGAGTAGTGTGAAGAGCCCCATGCGTCTCAAGGACGTCTCGCCAGCGGTCATCTGGAGGAGCGCAGTATTGATTAAGTAATTTCTTATTCTATAAACGCCACAGAGAAGAGAGAAGAAGGTGGCACACTGCTATTATTACTCCGAGCACTGCGCACACTGCATCTGCTCACACTGGATAAAATATATATATATAATTTTCTATTTTATAATTTTCTATTTTCTTTATATATATATATATATATATATATAGCTTGGGGACGAGCTACGTTTAACCAAGGGGGAATGTGACGCCCCTGGACTAGTCAAGGCATCACAGGGTACTGCATGCTCTTTATCTCTTAGTGCAGGACTCAACCCCCCATGCTCCTGCATTCCCGACCTATGGTACTGCCTCTATCAGCATCCAAATCCCAACCACACCTCACACCACACTCTGCCAGACACACCAGTGGGCTGCTAAGCTGGAATAGGGCCGCCCACCTAGGTGTCAGATAGACTGGTGGGAGGGAGTAGAGTAGAGGAGTTGGCTACAGGGGAGCGAAGGGAGAGGAAGCAGGAGTTGAGTGTAGCCCTCGAATGGTGAGGAGCTAGGGGAGCGTGTGGCTCCCGGAAAGTTACAGGTTGGGTCGCAAACGGTGGTCTGGGACCGGAGGAGTCAGAGACCTGGTCGCAGGGTATTGAGGCTGGGTGCCTGGACCCGGTCTTTGGAGGACGGGAGGCATATGAGTTTAATAACCAGTCTGGGACTAAAAGCACGGCAGGGTACTGGACCCTAGGTTGGGGAGTAGCTTCAAGCAAACCCGGCAATTAACCTGCGGAGGATAATAACTTTATGGACTGTCCCCAAGAAGCTCAGAGATCAGGGGCACTAGCGCAATGAGGGAGATAGAGCTTTCCAACCCAAGCAGCCCACTGAAATCCCAAGCGTGAGCCCTTGAGAGCAGAGCTCCACTACAAACAGTAGGGAGCAGGGCCCGGACAGCTTTATGCCAACGGGCCACCAGAACACTTCACATTTGTGCACGTAGGCAGGCTCCGGACCACCCAGCAGTACTATAGGTGATGGATACCCGGACGGGCTCCCCCAAGAGGGCAGCGGCACCCAGAGACGTGGTTGTCAGAGTCTGCTTTGCGGCTGCATCATCACCAACAATGCCTGAGTGAGTACATGGTCCTCCCCTGCTTCCAATCCGCACCCCGCTCCCCAACACCACCATCCAGAGTCCTGGGGTCTCCCCTAGCCGTGGAGTGAAACGTCATCTGGCTGCCCCCACTCCATCTCCCCCGGGTACTCCCATTGGCAGTGGCGGTACTCCCCTTACCGCAAACCACGGGTGGCATCACAAACTCTTATCCCCTGTAAATACCTTCTTTACATTTGAGTGTCCGCAAGCCCCCGGGTCCGGAGACGCTCGAGCCACAGCAGACCCTGGATCCGAGCGGTTCGACCGCTGCAGGGGCGGCACAATGCCTCACAGATCCTCAACTGGCAGCTTCATAAAATAGTACCCACAAAACGCCAGTGTCAACGTCTACAGTGAAGAGGCGACTCTGGGATGCTGGCCTTCAGGGCAGAGTGGCAAAGAAAAAGCCATATCTGAAACTGGCTAATAAAAGCAAAAGATTAATATGGGCAAAAGAACACAGACATTGGACAGAGGAAGATTGGAAAAAAGTGTTGTGACGAACTTTAACACAATCCCCTGTAAATACCCCCTTCATTTGAGTGGCCGCACAACCCCCCCGGGGCGGAGACCCCTCGAGCCACCACGGATCCGGATCCGAGCAGCCTGGCTGCTGGCATGTGGGCGGCACATTGGCAGGGTGTGGTGTGAGGTGGCTGAGGATTTTGTGTGCTGGTGTTCAGTGCCCCGGGTCAAGGCTCCCAGAACCAAGGAGGGTGGGCCCTGCACCTAAGATAAAGGCAGTGCAGAACCCTGCAACAACCTGGTATAGCCAGGGCATCACATATGTACTCATCCTGGTATATATGTCCTCATGCTGGGCCCATCCTGGTATTTATACTGTGAGACTGTGACCGGGGTTATCTATGACGGCCGGTATGTCTCGCCCAGGTTGTGCTCACTCCATGATAGAAAGTAAATCCACTATAGGGTTAATGCTGTTTCCCTACAGGCTTAAGGAAGGGTTAAAAGGAAACAGGAACGAGGGCAGGTGTGCCGGGTGTGGGGGAAGTGACCAGAACTTCCTGAGCCCTCTGCTGGAGAGGCACATGTATTTTGTTATGGACTTTTTGTTTGGACATTAAAACCGTGTGCTGTGAACCTTGATGCCTGGATCCCGTGTCTTCTGCTGCGCAGCCGACCGCGCTACCTCACATATGGTGGAGAATCGGCGGGCATGACAGCCGGTGAGGTGTAGCATCCATCCCTGGTGACCCAGCTGCGCATGTCCTGGATTCGAGCGGCTATACTACAGCCCAAACCCGGCGACGCCATGGAGGACATACTAAAGCATTTGGCTCAGGCTAATGCACAGCAGCAACAGACCAATGCACACCTGCTCCAATCCTTGCAAGTGCAGGAAAAAAAACTCCAAGAACAGTTGGATCAGGCCAATGCACGTCAGCAGCAATCCTTGCAAGTGCAGGTCAAAATGCACCAAGAACAGATGGAGCAGGCCAATGCACGTCAGCAGCAATCCTTGCAAGTGCAGGACAAAAGGCACCAAGAACAGATGGAGCAGGCCAATGCACGTCAGCAGCAAGCCTTACAATTGCAGGAAAAAAGGCACCAAGAACAGATGGTTCTCCTGGCCAAGTCGATCCGTGCCGGACCGGCAGCAACAACCCCGGGACCGGGTGACGACGGCAGCGTCCGGAAAGCGGTGAGACAAGCGTTGCAAAAGATGACCCCGGGTGATGATGTGGAAGCGTTCCTGGCGGTGTTTGAGCGGGTGGCCGAGCGGGAAAAGCTGCCGACCCCGCAGTGGGCTGAGGTATTGTCGCCCTATCTGACGGGGGAACCCCAAAAAGCGTACCTGGACCTCGGTACCGAGGACGCCATTGACTATGTGACCCTGAAAGCCGAAATACTGGCTCGGTTGGGGGTGAATACCTATGTACGGGCTCAGCGGGTAAATCAGTGGTTCTATGAGGAAGCCAAACCCGTACGCTCCCAGGCCTATGACTTATTACATCTTGTAAAAAAGTGGTTGCAGCCTGACACTCTGAGCCCGGCGCAAATGGTGGAAAGGGTAGTAGTGGATCGTTTTGTGCGCACTTTACCCGTCACCGTTCAACGGTGGGTAGGACAGGGTGACCCGAGTACCCTGGACCAATTAGTGTCCCTGGTAGAGCGGCATGTGGCTACGCAGGACTTGATACGGGACACTGAGACTTTGCGTACCGCCCGTCGGTCCGGCCCCTCCAAGCCCAGGGCCAAGGACCCACCGCTGACAACGGTACAGGAGTCCCCTACCGTCCCGTCTGAGGCCGCGGCCGCCATTCCTGAGGTCCGGAAGGTTCTGTACCCTAAACGACAACCCGTCAAGGGGGTTTCCGTCCCCATTAGATGTTGGCGGTGCCAGCGGGTGGGACATATGGAAGCCCAGTGTCCACTCACCACGGAGCCCATGGATTGTGGGGTTACCCGGCGGGGTTCAATGTATGCTCAGGTGGTGTGTACCGCTGACCTGGTCTCCCCAGAGACAGAGCCCCACTTGTGTCAAATACAGGTGAATGGATGTCCGGTTACAGGATTGTTGGATTCCGGAAGCTTAGTGACCCTTGTGCGATCCACCTTGAGAGCTAAAGTAAAGGCCACAGGACGCACTGTGGGGGTGGTTTGCATACATGGGGACCGCCACGACTATCCCACGGGGATTGTCACCATCACAGCACCTTGCGGTCAGGTGCAACATGAGGTGGGACTTCTTAACACTCTTCCTTATGACGTGATCCTAGGAAGGGATCTGCCCTATTTTTGGACTTTATGGAGGGGACCCCCTAAGTCCCCTCAGATATTGGTCGGTCCGGGACCTGAGCCCTACAATCCTGAATCCGGGACACCTGCCGTAGGGGTCACGATGATAGGGACAGAGTGTGAACCCGATAGGTCACCCCTAGAGGTATTGGCAGGAGAGGCTGAGATGGTCGAGCCCATCCCGGAGTTGGAGGCGTCCCCGGATACGTTTGGGACAGCCCAACTCCAGGACCCTACGTTAATACATGCCCGGAGTCGGGTGACAGTAGTTGACGGGGTGGCACAGCTGCCCAGTGCCCAGGTAAGGTACCCCCATTTCGCTCTTAAGCAGGATTTACTCTACCGGGTAGATGAAATACGGGGCGTAGGGGTAGAACAGTTGGTGGTGCCCCAGCCGCATCGCCGGCGGGTCCTCGACTTGGCTCATAAACACCTGATGAGTGGCCACCTAGGGGTCAAGAAAACGCAGGAGCGAATATTGCAAAGGTTCTATTGGCCCGGGGTCTTTGGGGAGGTAAAACGGTTCTGCGAAACCTGCCCGGAGTGTCAGCTTACTGCACCCCTGACCCATTTTCGCAGTCCGTTGGTACCATTACCCATTATAGAAGTCCCTTTTGAACGGATAGGGATGGATCTGGTGGGGCCCCTCGTAAAGTCCGCTCGAGGGCACCAACACATCCTAGTGATCGTTGACTATGCCACCCGGTATCCCGAGGCGATACCTCTCAGACATACTGCAGCAAAGCTTATAGCTCGGGAGTTGTTTGCTGTGTTCTGCCGGGTGGGATTGCCCAAGGAGATCCTTACGGATCAGGGGACCCCATTCATGTCTAAAGTGACCAAAGAGCTATGCCGGCTACTCCAGATCAAGCAGTTGCGTACGTCTGTGTATCATCCGCAAACGGACGGTTTAGTCGAGCGTTTCAATAAAACCCTGAAAACCATGCTAAGAAGGGTGATTTCAAAAGACGGGAAAGACTGGGATATGATGCTTCCCTATTTGATGTTTGCCATACGAGAGGTGCCACAGGCATCCACGGGGTTTTCGCCTTTTGAATTGTTATACGGGCGACATCCCCGGGGATTGTTGGACCTGGCAAAGGAAACATGGGAACAAGAGCCCACCCCCCATAAAAGTGTGATTGAACACATTTTGGGTATGCAGAACCGCATAAGCGCGGTCATGCCAATTGTGAAGGAGCACTTACAGGAGGCTCAGGCCGCGCAAAGCGGCCGCTACAATAGACAAGCCACCGTGCGGACCTTTAAACCCGGGGATCGGGTGTTGGTATTGATCCCCACGGCGGAGAGCAAATTCCTGGCTCAGTGGCAAGGCCCCTACGAGATAAAGGAAAGAGTAGGGGTGGTTAACTATAAAGTATTGCAGCCCGGTAGGCGGAAACCTGAACAAATATACCATGTCAACCTATTAAAACCTTGGCAGGAACGGGAAAGCCTGATGGCTGTTTTTTCCCCACCTCCCTCCTCTTCGGGTCGTTCACATCCGGCTCCAGCGACCTCCGGAGAGGACGAACCGGAAGTAAGGATTGGAGAAGCCCTCACCAAGCAACAGAGGCGAGAGGCCAGACGGTTGGTTCAGCAGAACCCCGATGTCTTCTCCGAGCTGCCCGGTAGGACCAGTCTGATACGACATGATATTGTCACCGAGCCCCACCTGAAGGTACGCCTGAAGTCATACCGGGTACCGGAGGCTCGACGACAAGCCATATCGGAGGAAGTAAAGACAATGTTACGCCTGGGGGTCATCGAAAAATCCCGGAGTGAATGGGCTAGTCCGATTGTCCTAATACCAAAACCCGATGGCTCCTTAAGGTTCTGCAATGACTTTAGGAGATTGAACGAAATATCCAAGTTCGATCTCTACCCCATGCCCCGGGTGGATGAGCTGATTGATAGGCTGGGACAGGCGCGATATTTTACCACGCTCGACCTGACCAAAGGGTACTGGCAGGTGCCCCTAACGGAGTCCGCCAAGGAGAAAACCGCTTTTGTTACGCCGGAGGGTCTCTTCCACTATGTTGTCTTGCCTTTTGGGTTACATGGCGCTCCGGCCACGTTCCAGAGGTTGATGGACTTAGTGCTGGAACCCCACCAGGCGTATGCATCAGCGTACCTGGATGACATCATTATTTACAGCTCCGATTGGCAGACCCACTTGGAACAGGTACAAGCGGTGGTGGACGCGCTTCGATCAGCCGGATTGACAGCCAATCCCAAGAAATGTGCATTGGGACTCACGGAAGCCCGCTACTTGGGCTACGTGATAGGCCAAGGAGTGATTAAACCCCAAATTAACAAGGTTGAGGCGATCCAGAAGTGGCCTAGACCCCTGACCACGAAGCAGGTTAGGGCCTTCCTGGGTATCGTGGGGTACTACAGGAGGTTTGTAAAGGATTTTGCGGGACTATCAGCCCCCTTGACGGACCTTCTCAAAGGCAAGAAGTCCGTCATGGTGCGGTGGACTCCGCAGGCCGAGGACTCCTTCCGGGCCCTGAAGGGGGTCCTGTGCGGACAGCCCGTTCTGGTCAACCCTGATTTCCGGAAGGAGTTCATTGTACAGACTGACGCCTCGGAGGTCGGCCTGGGGGCAGTGCTGTCTCAGGTGGTTCAGGGGGAGGAACACCCCGTCACCTTCTTGAGTAGGAAGCTCACCCCTCCCGAGCGGAATTATAGCGTAGTGGAGAAGGAGTGCCTGGCGATCAAGTGGGCCTTGGAGTCCCTACGCTATTACCTGCTGGGACGGCAGTTTCGCTTGGTGACGGATCACTCTCCACTGGTCTGGATGAGGTCCGCCAAGGAACGGAATGCCCGGGTTACCCGGTGGTTCCTTTCTCTGCAGAACTTCCGGTTTACGGTTGAACACCGGGCCGGTAGGTTGCAGGGCAACGCCGATGCCTTGTCCCGCGGCCCGTGCTTGATGGCTGGAGTTCAACCCCGCACGCTTGAACTGAGGGGGGGGGTATGTGAGACTGTGACCGGGGTTATCTATGACGGCCGGTATGTCTCGCCCAGGTTGTGCTCACTCCATGATAGAAAGTAAATCCACTATAGGGTTAATGCTGTTTCCCTACAGGCTTAAGGAAGGGTTAAAAGGAAACAGGAACGAGGGCAGGTGTGCCGGGTGTGGGGGAAGTGACCAGAACTTCCTGAGCCCTCTGCTGGAGAGGCACATGTATTTTGTTATGGACTTTTTGTTTGGACATTAAAACCGTGTGCTGTGAACCTTGATGCCTGGATCCCGTGTCTTCTGCTGCGCAGCCGACCGCGCTACCTCACAATACCTTATCTTGGGCCTATCTTGGTATATATGTTCTTCTCCTGGGCCCATCCTGATATAAATGATCCACATCATGGTGTATAAGGACCCTTTCTTAGGCCCATCTTGGTATATATGTCCTTATCCTGAGCCATTTCCTGGTATATACAGTCCCCGTTCTGTCTCTAGCTCATAAAAAAAACAGCAAAAAAAATCCCCATTCTACTCACCTCCCTCACCGCCCAGTATACTCTGTAGTAGGTGTGCAGTGGCCAGCAGCTGACATCGGCATGGGCGCTATCTCACATGCAGGGCCGGACTGGCCATAGGGCAATTCTGGCAAATGCCAGAAGGCCCAGTGCCTGTAGTGGGCTGCTGACTGTAGTGGCCGCTCAATCTTCAGTCACCGCCGCTCTCCTTCGCAGTGTGCGCTGTGCTGTGTCGGCCCTGCTGGGCGATTCTGCGCCCGGCATACACACTGCTAAGGAGAGTGATGGTGACCACAGCTCTCTCCTTCCTGATCAAATGTATTTGCGTCTCTCAGCCGTAAATACATTTGAACAGTGTAGCGCGGCGCTCGGGTCTGGGCTCCGACGTGCATCAGCGTGATGAGATCAACACCTTGCTGACGTCATCACACTGCTGCGGGTGCCACAGAGACACGTCGGGCAGTGGTGAGCACTCCTTGGAAGAGCGGAAGATGAACTGTATTGGAGAAGGGGAGAACAATCGTGAAAGGGACACAGCTTTCTGAGAGGTAGTGGGGTGAGTACTTTATTCAGAGTGGGCAGTGTTTGTGTGTGTGTGTGTGTGTGTGTGTGTGAGGGGAGGATCATTTTACAAAAGGGCACTGTGGGGGGGAAATATTTTGCAGAGGCAGTATGGGAGGGGTATATTAATGAGACTGGTAGCATGGAGTATATTAATGAGAGTGGCAGCTTGGGGGAATATTAAGGAGAGCGGCATGGGGGATATATTAATGTGAGTGGCAGCGTGGGGTATATTAAGGAGAGTAGCACTGTGGGGGTATATTAAGGATAGTGGCAGTGTCGGGGTATATTAAGGATAGTGGCAGTGTCGGGGTATATTAAGGAGAGGGGCAGTGTGGCAGTATATTAAGGAGAGTAGCACTGTGGGGGTATATTAGGGAGAGTATCAGTGTGAGTGTATATAAAGGAGAGTGTCAGTGTGGGGATATATTAAGGAGAGCGGCAGCTTGAGGGTATATTAATTAGAGGGGCAGCATGGGGGTATATTAATGACATTGGCAGTGTGGGTATATTAAGGAGAGCAGCAGCATGGGGGTATATTAAGGAGAGTGGCAGCGTGGGCGTATATTAAGGAGCGTGGCAGCATGGGGAGTGTTGTGAATGTCAGTTATGCTTTTGCTGCTGTGAGGCTCCCTCTTGTGGCCAGGAATGGTTTGGACAGAGACCAGGTGTGTTGAGCAATGGGCGTTTCCATTGCTAACTCTCTGCCTATTTAAACCCTGGCCTGCTGGCAGGCTATGCCGGATGTCAGTTGTTCTTTGTTTACCAGCCTGTTTCATCCTGCTCCAGACCACATCTACCCCAGATAAGTGCTTGGCTCTTTATTTGTTGTTTGGTTCTTTTTGCTCTTATCTGAGTTTGTTATTTGCTGTGGTTATTGTCAGTTTATTTGCATGTAGGGATCTTCCCTCTCAGTTGCTTAGCTGGGAAGCTCCCTGCAGCTATGTTTGGAGTATTGCTCCTATAAGTCCATGTGTTTGTTGCTTCTTGAATTTGTAATGGTTCCTGCTTTCTGTTCATTGGTATGACAAGAGCACCTGGTATAGGACGGAATTCAGATCTAGCGATCTGAGGGCTTTTTGTACTATCAGGTTTTTGGATTTTTGTAGGGTTTTTCTCTGGCCACCATCAGTTCCTTTCCTATCCTGTCCTATTTAGTCAGTAGGGCCTCACCTTTTGCTAATCCTATCATCTATCTGTGTTTTGTGTTTTCCTATATCACCTCAGTCTTTGAATGTGGGGGGCTTGCTATACCTTTGCGGTCTATTTCTGAGGCAGAGTTATTCATCCTTCCTTCCTTTAGGATAGCTAATTCTCCGGCTGGGTTTGCGGTGCACAGGATGTTAGTTCACCCCTCGGCTACTTCTAGTGTTGATGGTTAGTAAGGGGATGGCGGCCAGATTAGTTGCCGATGCTCTTGTCACCTTTTACCAATGAGTTATGGTGGTCTTCCATGGTTCCGGATCATAACAGGTGGGTATATTAAGGAGAGTGGCAGCGTGGGGGGTATATTAAGGAGAGTGGCAGCATGGGGGGTATATTATGAAGAGGGGTAGTGTGAGGGGATATTTTGCATAAGGGCAGTGTGTATATGGGTGGAGATATTTTGTGAAGAAAGTACAGCAATTATTTATTCAGAGTTGCAGCATGTGAAATATTCATATTAATGGAACAGAATAATGATACTTTTATATTTAAAGGCACTGTGTCAGGAAGTGCTGCTGAAAAACAAAATCTCATGGTGGTGTCTGTACTGCGTGGAAACAAAAGGGATGGGAACGACTCTGATCAGAGATGATGTCACTTATAAGGTACCTGGATGTAAATGTTTATTTGTGATGCTTCCCTGCATCTTATCAGTACTGTGGTTCTTGTATGGCCCGCAGTCTGATAATTGATAACAACAGCTCTCAGCATCTCCTTACCATTGTTAAGGACAAATTGAGAGTTGTAGGTTCATACAATCCAATTGTACATGGGGCTAAGCATGATTCATGTACTGACGTTAGTTTTGACGTTGCAGTCATGTGCTGACTGTGGCTTTGGTGCTGCATTCCTGTGCTGATGATGGTTCTGGCGTGGCATTCATGTGCTGATGGTGGTTCTGATGCTGCATTCATGTGTTGATGGTGGTTCTGGCGCTGCATTCATGTTCTGGTGGTGGTTCTGTTGCTGTATTCATGTGCTGATGATGGTTCTGGTGCAACATTCATATACTGATTGTGGCCCTGGCGCTGCATTCATGTGCTGGTGGTGGTTCTGAAGTTACATTCATGTGCTGAGGGTGGTTCTGGTGCTGCATTAATGTGCTGATGGTGGTTCTGGTGCTGCATTCATGTGCTGATGGTGGTTCTGGTGCTGCATTCATGTGCTGATGGTGGTTCTGGTGCAGCATTCATGTACTGATGGTGGTTCTGAAGCTTAATTCATGTACTGATGGTGGTTCTGATGCTACATTCATGTGCTGATGGTGGTTCTGGTGCAGCATTCATGTACTGATGGTGGTTCTGAAGCTTAATTCATGTACTGATGGTGGTTCTGATGCTACATTCATGTGCTGATGGTGGTTCTGAAGCTACATTCATGTGCTGATGGTGGTTCTGCACTTGATAATCCAAAATAAGTTTCATAGCTATATTAAAGCTTAAAAATAAAAAACCTTTGTTTTGAGATTATGAGAATTTAGCAAGATTCTGCTCAGTTTCTGCTCCAAAAACAATGTAAATTAGCGTATGTTTGCAGATATTTTTTTAAGCAGAATGTCTCCAAATCCTCCTTAAATCTTTGGTTCTAGTGATATATTCATGTAAGTACCCCTTACATGAGGCCGACTGTTCACATCCTCTTGATGTCTGATGCGTCCTTTTTGTAATAAAAAATACAAACTGCTGTTGCATCTGGTGTCTATAATTGTCTGCATCTCTGACATCACATCAGCAGCGCTGTAGCCAATCAGCTAGCTGCTGAGCTCCTTGATTGGTTGCAGCGCTGTCATTGTGATGTGACATCAGCGCTGCAGACAATAGCAGACCTGGGGAGAGTGAATAAAATAAACAAACCATGCAGGAAATGGGTTTCCAAAACCGGAAAACCTAAGGTTATGTGCACATAAGGGATTTTAAACTCAAGCAAAACCGCCATGTTTCTCAAGCAGAAGATGCTGAAAACGTTGAGGTTTTTTTCCTGACCCATCTTCTGTGTAGTTTTACAGTCATTTCCTAGCATCTATGGTTTTCACCATCTTTGGTTTTTCTTTTAGTGTTTTCTCCATGTTTTTGTCACATATTTTTTACTGCACTTTTAAGATAAAGCGATGGTAAGCACAACAAAAAACGTCTGGGCATCTTTCGAGCCTTCCCATTGATCTGCATTGTAAAGCACAGAGCGTCTTCTAAGTGGAAAACACCAAATGAATGGAGCCGGTTACTTCTTTTATCCACTGGGTGGTTTTAGAAACCCAAAGTGGGTAAAAAATGCTGAAAAGCCTGAACCTCTGCACAGCAATAGATGCATATGGTCAATCGCGTATTTTTCATAGTAGTTTCCATGGTATGATCTGCCACCAAAAATTTCATTACACATTCCCTAAGTGGTATGTGTCCAAAATTATCACCAGTGACAACAACAGCTTCCTGATCACCGATCTGTAGAATAGGTCATCAATATTAGCTCAGGAGGATCTGATATTGTATCCCTGCCCATCAGCTACATGACCGCATTATATGGAGAGCAGCATCCTCTTCATTATCTGTGAGACCCAGCTCTGTAGGGAAAATATCGGCTTCACCAGGTCCTGCTACTAAGAGCAATAAATAGGCCTGAGCTGTAATACTGGATGCAGTCGTGACTACATGTTATATGGTCGTGTTACACAATGTACAAGTGCACAAAGATATTACACATTCAACACGCGAAAAGTGGGCCTGTGTGCCGCCCCAGCGCCAGCAGCCGGGCTGCTGCTCGGACCTGGATACGCGGTGGCTCGAGGGGTCTCTGGATCCGAGAGGGGTCGCGTGGACACCCGGATTAAAAGGGGGTTATTTATAGGGGATTTTGTGATTAGAGCAGGGGTCTCAAACTCGCCTGAGTATATAGGCCGCACATAGGAAAAAAATAATTTGGGGGGCCGCATTCTTTGCAGGACAAAGTGACATTTTTATTGGTACCATATATATTTTTTTACACACCTTTGGATCACTGATTTTCAACATTTTTCACTTATTATAACAAATGTGCACATTCTTTGGTTAAATCTAAAAAAAAAAAAAATTTGATGTTAAAAAAAAGTCGTGCCTTATTTTGTTGTTTTTTTTTAAATTTTATCCCTTTCTTGTAACTAATAGTGTTACAATTATCACTATATAGAAATTTTGGCCAACATCTATTAGTAATGTTCCCTATCCTATAGTAATGTGCCCACCTTGTCCCCATCCTATAGTAATGACCCCAGCCTTAACTCGTCTTCCAAAGCACAGATTGAGGGTGCCAGAACAGTAAAACGACTGCTATAAATGGGGTTGAAGCATAGACGCCGACTTCTATCAGAGAGCAGTCAAGCTGCATACAGACACCATGTCAGATAGAGGATCTGAAGTTTATGTAACATGCTCCCATGTAAGCTCGTCAGGTTCAAGGAAGTCTGTGAGCAGCGCTGCAATTGCCACCGCCAGGGCGAAGGCGGAAGCCGCCAAAGTGAGAGCTGCCTTCGCTGAACAAGAGTTGAAATTAAAGACAGAAAAAGCACGTCTAGAAGCTGCCTTCGCTGAACAAGAGTTGAAATTAAAGACAGAAAAAGCATGTCTAGAAGCCGACCTTGCAAAACTTGCTGTAGACACAGAAGCAGCAGCAGCAGAAGCTGAAGTACAAGCTTTAGAAGAAGCAGCATGCAGCGACGGTAAAAGTTTCAGGTCAAGGCTCGGACCCGAACTTAGTCATCGGGATATCTCACAACGCACTTCGGACTACGTGCTACAGCATACCGCATCAGATGACCATCTACATTCAGCTCCAAGAGAGAGACTTAATCCTGCCATTCAGCCATCAACCTTCATTCAACAAACATCCCATGTTAAGCATGAAGGTAATTCCGTCCACTTAACACCATCAGTGTCACCTGCACCCAAGTTTGTAGATTCCTACTACACAGCGAACCGCCACAAGATGGAGGACCCCGATGGTGACTATCATGGTGACAACGTATTTGACGGCAACAATAACTCACTGGGACCTCATCATAGCGACATGTATCCGGACCACCCTCTCAGAAATCAAGAGCTACCAGATTTCCTCAAGTTCTTCGCACGCCGTGAGTTACTCACCAAAGGTCTCTTAGGCTGTGTGCGCACTTACCGGATTTTGCCGCGGATTTTTCGCGGATTTGCTGCATGTTTCGCTGCAGAAAATGTTCATAACATCTCTGCAGTGAATCACCAGCAAATCCTATGGAGAAAAAAAATCCTGTGCGCACTGGGCGGAATTTGACAGCTGCATGTTTTGCTGCGGGAATCCCGCAGCAAAAACAAGTGCATGTCACTTCTTTTCCACACATCGCTGCGGGATTTCACTCCATTGACTCCAATGTAATCGTGAAATCCCGCAGGGAATAACGCAGGCAGCAAATTCTGTGCGGTTCACTGCGTTTTCCTGCGTTATTCCCTGCGGTATTTTGCGGTTTACCTCCGGTAATGTACATCACTTGCTTGCGGTTTTGCAGGGAAGTGATGTCATTACAGGAAGAGGAAGCCGTGCAGAGAGTAAACACACACATCACACACACAGATCACAGACATCACAGACACAGAACACAGACACATAGAACACACATAGAAAGAAAACGGAAATATAGAAAAAAAAAGAACGTGGGCTCCGCTGCATATTTACCTTCCAGCCGAGGTAAGCACACAGCGGCGGCCCGGTATTCTCAGGCTGGGGAGGGAGAGGGGCAGGGTTAATGTCCCCCGCCTCACTCCCCCTCCGGCAGCCGAGAATATCAGCCGCAGCTGCCCCGGGACTGTCACATACATTATGCGGCAGCACCGGGAGTGTCCTCGGCTCTTCCTGCCGCCGTGTAGCAGTGGCGGT
Organism: Anomaloglossus baeobatrachus; assembly: GCF_048569485.1. Taxonomy (NCBI): domain Eukaryota; kingdom Metazoa; phylum Chordata; class Amphibia; order Anura; family Aromobatidae; genus Anomaloglossus; species Anomaloglossus baeobatrachus. Next base: position 126,227,093 of record NC_134353.1, read on the forward strand.
CAGGGTAATATAACAAGGGGTTAATGGTGATGGGGGACCACCGCCATTAACCCCAGGCTTGATCATGGCAGCGTCTATGTGACAGCTGACATGATCAACCCGTAAGTAAAGTGAAAAAAAACACAGACACCGAAAAATCCTTTATTTTAAATAAAACCAACAAGCCTCGTTCACCATTTTATTAACCCCTCCCGCAACAAAACTCCGGCGTAATCCACACAGCTCCGGCATAATCCACAGCTCCGGCTCCGGCGTCCTGCACTGCTGACATTCAGCCGCGACTGTCACAGACACAGCGCTGAATGCAGCAGACAGCAGAGGTAATTACCGGTCATTTCCCACGGCCGGTAATGTGAACTCACTGCCGACCGTGGGAAATGCAGCGATCTGTCATCTATCTATCCCTCTATCTATCCCTCTATCTATTCTTCTGTCTCTTTATCTATCTATCTATCTATCTATCTACTATCTCAGAATTAAATGACTTTTTTTTTTTTTTTCTTCAATGTGCTTTATTGCATTGAATGCAATAAAGCACATCCCAACCCGCACGCGGCAAAACCGCGGCAATACCGCGAATAATACCGCGGTAAAACCGCAGCAAACCGCATGCGGTTTTCGTGTGCGGTTTCCCGTGGTTTTTTACCGCGGGTGCGGTAATCTTTGAGAGCATGCGGAATTTTCTCAAGGAAATTTCATTTCCCAGTGCGCACAGAGCCTTAAAGTTTAACGACCGTCCTGAAAGTTACAGAGCATGGAGAGCTTCCTTCCGAAACGCCACGGCCGGCCTGGACATCTCTGCCAATGAAGAGATCGATCTCTTGGTCAAGTGGCTAGGAAACGAATCAGTAGAACATGCAAAACGCATCAGGGATATCAGCATCAACCACCCGAGCAAAGGTTTGTTCCTGTTATGGGAGAGACTTGATGAGTGCTATGGCTCTTCAGAGAGGATAGAAGAATCCCTCTTCAAAAGGTTGGAGGACTTTCCCAAGATCTCTAATAAGAGCTTTCACATGCTAAGAGAATTGTGCGACCTCTTGGTAGAACTCCAAGTCGCCAAGTTTGAAGGAGACCTGCCAGGCCTCGCGTCCCTAGATGCAGCCAGAGGTATTAAACCCATAGTGAATAAGCTGCCTTACAGTCTGCAAGAGAAATGGTTGAACTGGGGTTCAGATTACAAACAACGTCACAACGTTCCGTTTCTTCCATTCCACGTCTTCGTAGATTTTGTACGCCAGCAAGCCAAGATCAGGAATGATCCGAGCTTCGACCTTTCCACCGCAGATCCCATCAACCCACGAACAGGTAAGCCTGCTCCAGTCCGCAACCCTCGAGGCTGACCTATCACTGTACACAAAACTAATGTGTCTGCTACAGATTCATCTCGCAAGACCCACAGTACAACAGAACCTGAAGGGTCACTAACAATTGACCCAGACAAAGAGTGCCCCCTACACAAAAGGCCTCACCCACTGCAACAGTGCAGGAGTTTTAGAGGAAAATCTCTTAAAGACCGTAGAATCTTCCTCAGAGAAAACAACATATGTTACAGATGTTGTGCATCCACATCTCACTTAGCTAGAGACTGCAATGCCAGTATCACTTGTTCGGAGTGTAACAGTCAAGAGCACAGCACAGCTCTACACCCAAAGCCAGCCCCACAGAACCCCACGCACATAGATCGACTTACAGAGCACGTCGGGGAGGAGACAGACAGTACACCTCCTGAAGTGTCACCCCAGTGCACTCAAGTTTGTGGAGAAGGTCTCACTAACAAATCCTGCTCAAAGATCTGTCTGGTTACAGTTTACCCTATAGGCTACAGAGAAAAAGCGGTTAAACTCTATGCTATACTCGACGACCAGAGTAATAGATCACTTGCCAGCTCAGCTTTCTTTGACATCTTTGGAATCAAGGGACTTAGCTGCTCCTACTCACTGAAAACATGTACAGGAGTGAGTGAAGAATCTGGCAGGAGGGCAACAGGTTATCAAATCGAATCCCTAGATGGGAAGACATCCTTACCCCTTCCTACATTAATCGAGTGCAATGCCATCCCGAACAATAGAGAGGAAATACCCACTCCAGAAGCGGCACTACACCATCCCCATTTGAGAAACATAGCGCATCTCATTCCTGCACTTAATTCTCAAGCCAAGTTGGTCCTTTTGCTGGGGAGAGACATCATCAGAGTTCACAAGGTGAGGAAACAGATAAACGGTCCTCATAACTCGCCCTACGCTCAGAAGCTAGATCTAGGATGGGTAGTTATAGGGGACGTCTGCCTCGGGAATGCTCACAAGCCGAACAACGTCCAATCTCTCTACACGAACACATTGGAGAGTGGCCGTCCATCCTTTTTCCTACCCTGCCCCAACAAATTCCTAGTGAAGGAGAATCTCACCAATTCAGCACACTTAAATGGTGGGAAAGACAGATACGCCATGGATGAATTGTGCGACGGAGACAAAGATCATCTAGGGTGCGCTGTCTTTCAAAAGACCAAAGAAGATTATAAACTAGCCCATTTCATTGAAGATGAGACCATGCTGGAGATAATGGATCAAGGATTTCACAAGGATGAAAACGACAGCTGGGTGGCTCCACTACCATTCAAGCCACAAAGACCCCGTCTTCCTAACAACAAACAGATGGCACTAAAGCGCCTTACCTACTTAAAGCCCAGTTTCTCAAAGAAGCCAGAAATGGAGGTACATTTCTTTGCTTTCATGGACAAAATATTCAAAATACCAACCGACCAAAATCCTGCCGACCTTGCGACCAGAGCGGTATCGGCACCACGCCTCAAAGACACTAACTGGCTAGTCGGACCTGCGTTTCTGTATCAACCAGTACCCACTGCTCACGAGACACATACTCATGAACTCTTCGAACCCGAATCAGATGTAGAGATACGGCCTCAAGTTTCCACACTTAGCACAACGATCACCAACAGGCACCTTGATTCTCGCCGCTTCCTCAGATTCTCTACCTGTAGCTCGGCCTACAGAGCCTTGACTTGCCTGATCCATGTCATTAGATCCTTTAAAAACAGGCAATCGAGACCAGCTCCATGCAAAGGCTGACATCGTTGTCATAAAGCTTACTCAGTGGAAGAGCTCACGCAAGCCAAACACGCAATCATCTGTTGTGTACAGCACGAAGCTTATACCCGGACTCTAGAGTCCCTCCGGAACCACAGAGGTGTCCCAAAAGATAGTCCCCTTAAAAAACTGGATCTGTTTGTAGATACTCAAGGACTGCTGAGAGTCGGGGGACGAATTTCAAATGCAAAGCTTGAAAATGACGAGTGTACTCCAATCATTGTTCCTCACGGCCATGTTGCTTTCCTGCTGGTTGAGCATTATCACGCACAGGTTAGACATCAAGGGCGCTTGATAACTGAAGGAGCCCTAAGGGAAGCGGGTTTCTGGATAACAGGAGTTAAGCAACTTGTGAGTAGAGTCATCTTCAAATGTATCATCTGCAGGAAACTCCGTGGTTCATGTCAATCCCAAAAAATGGCAGACCTACCAGCAGACCGTTTGAGTACCGAACCTCCTTTTACTAATGTGGGCCTCGATGTGTTTGGTCCCTGGACAGTTGTCACACGTCAGACTAGGGGAGAACATGCAAACAGCAAGCGCTGGGCCGTCTTGTTCACATGTTTGAGTATTAGAGCCGTACACATAGAAGTCATTGATACAATGGACACATCCAGCTTCATAAATGCCTTCAGACGATTCATTTCTCTCAGAGGACATGTAAAGCATATACGCTCTGACAGAGGATCTAACGTTGTAGGAGCATGTGGTGAACTAAAGATTCTCTCAAATCTGGACATTAACCAAGTAGAAAGACGTCTTTCAGAACTAGGTTGTACGTGGACCTTTAACCCACCGCACTCATCTCATATGGGAGGCGTGTGGGAGCGCATGATCGGCATCGCTCGCAGAATCCTCGATTCCATCTTTCTGCAACTTGGTCCTTCGAAGCTCACTCATGAGACTCTAACAACCTTCATGGCCGAAGTAGTAGCTATAATGAACGCCAGACCACTGGTTCCCATATCCAATGACCCTGATGACCTATCTCTGCTCACCTCTTCAACTCTCCTCACCCAGACGTTTAATGTGAGTATGCCGACTTCTGGAGAGTTTACTACAAAAGACTTGTACAAATCTCAATGGAAAAGAGTTCAAATGTTAGCAGACCTTTTCTGGACCAAGTGGAGAAAACAATATCTCTCTACATTACAGACAAGAGACAAATGGCAAGATAGTAGACCCAACATGAAACCTGGAAATGTCGTCCTAGTGAAGAACACTCAGTCTAAAAGGAACGAGTGGCCTCTAGGATTGGTAACCAAGGTCTTCTCAAGTCAAGACGGACAGGTCAGGAAATTGGAAATCAAGATTCCCAAGCAAAGTGGAAAGCTGTTTCTTAGACCTGTATCTGAACTTATTCTATTGCTCTAGTTTAAGTTTATGTGGCATTCCCCCGGATGCCAGACGGGGAGTGTCATGCCTTCATAGAAATGCATATAATTATTTTATTATGCCATGTAATAAGATAACATTTAGTAATTGTCATTGATACTGATGCTGTGATATCCAACAGCGCCATCTGTTGACAATGTTGTCTTACTGCAGTTAGTTTAATGTTTCACTGGTTACTGTGCTTTGAAAATTGTCCTACCAAGGCTTATGTAGTTACCCATCGGACCTTGCATAGGCTCTGCCCCTTCTTCTTCAGCAGCCATTTCAGTTACATGGACACACACATTCTGCATGCTGAATATCTCTCCAGATCACTGCTCCTTATGTTTGCCTCTACATAGCACAGTCGTTTTACTGTTCTGGCACCCTCAATCTGTGCTTTGGAAGACGAGTTAAGCTGTCTGTCAACTCGTCTTCCAAAGCACAGATTGAGGGTGCCAGAACACCTATTCTATAGTAATGTCCCCATCCAATAGTATTATGCCCATCCTTGTAATGTCCCCATCTTTTAGTAATGTCCCCATCCTATAGTCATGTGCCCACCTTGTCCCCATCCTATAGTCATGTGCCCACCTTGTCCCCATCCTATAGACATGTGCCCACCTTGTCCCCATCCTATAGTAATGTGCCCACCTTGTCCCTATTCTATAGTCATGTGCCCACCTTGTCCCCCATCCTATAGTCATGTGCCCACCTTGTCCCCATCCTATAGACATGTGCCCACCTAGTCCCTATCCTATAGTCATGTGCCCACCTTGTCCCTATTCTATAGTCATGTGCCCACCTTGTCCCCCATCCTATAGTCATGTGCCCACTTTGTCCCCATCCTATAGACATGTGCCCACCTTGTCCCCATCCTATAGTCATGTGCCCACCTTGTCCCCATCCTATAGCCATGTGCCCACCTTGTCCCCATCCTATAGACATGTGCCCACCTTGTCCCCATCCTATAGACATGTGCCCACCCTGTCCCTATTCTATAGTCATGTGCCCACCTTGTCCCCATACTATAGTCATGTGCCCACCTTGTCCCTATTCTATAGTCATGTGCCCAACTTGTCCCCATCCTATAGACATGTGCCCACCTTGTCCCCATCCTGTAGTCATGTGCCCACCTTGTCCCCATCCTATAGACATGTGCCCACCTTGTCCCCATCCTATAGACATGTGCCCACCTTGTCCCCATGCTATAGACATGTGCCCACCTTGTCCCCATCCTATAGACATGTGCCTACCTTGTCCCCATCCTATAGACATGTGCCCACCTTGTCCCCATGCTATAGACATGTGCCCACCTTGTCCCCATCCTATAGACATGTGCCTACCTTGTCCCCATTCTATAGTCATGTGCCCACCTTGTCCCCATGCTATAGACATGTGCCCACCTTGTCCCCATCCTATAGACATGTGCCTACCTTGTCCCCATCCTATAGTCATGTGCCCACCTTGTCCCTATTCTATAGTAATGTCCCCATCCTGTAGTAATGGGTGGTGGGGGCAGTGGCGGCGGCGGGTGAAAGGTGATAATTTACCGATCACTCTCGGCTTCCACCCACAGATTCCTGAGTGAAGCTGAGGGGGCGGTCTCTGGCCCCAGATCCATAGTGATTGGACAGATCGGTCACAAGGCCGGTCTCTCCAATCAGAGCTGGGGGCGGGTGAAACACAGGTAACCCAGCTCCAGCCAATGATCGGTGCTACAGCTGCACTGATCAGGGCTGGATTTCAATATTAAAGCCATTTTCAATGGCTGAAACATTACAGTGGCTGTGATTGGCTGGTGAACGCCGCACAGCCAAACACAGCCTCCGTAGGTCCGGGGAGGAGACACCACCCCTCTTGAGGTCCCCTCCTCCCCGAATCTAAGGTATTTGCTATTTGCAATGCAAACAGCGATCGCAGCCACCGGGGCCACAATCTCGCCATGACGTACTGGGTATGTCATGGGTCCTTAAGTACCAGGGAGCCATAACATACCCAGTAAGTCATAGGTCGCTAAGGGGTTAATGTGCCGTCCTTCACATACACAAAAAATAAAAAAATAACCATTCTTCTCACCTGTCCCGCGTCCTGCCTCTTGCTGTCTGCAGGCCGTGCCCTGGTGACTATCGCGGCCGGTGCAGGGGCCGCAGCCCCTGGCAGCGATTTATGTCAGATCAGATGGTTGTTTTGCCGGCGCTGCGCACGCACAGTCCTTGCTTCTGAGAACGCAGCGCCGGCAAAACACTCATCTAACAAAGTGCGCACGAAGCAGCCTGACGGGCCGCATGTGGCCCGCGGGCCGCGTGTTTGAGACCCCTGGATTAGAGTTTGTGACGCCACCCACGGTGCGTGGTAATGTGGGATGCCACCGCTGCTGTTGGAAGTGTCGCGGGCGGCGGGGCGCTGCGCTCACTAACGCTCGGGTCCGGCGCTGCTACTCGGTGGCTCGAGCGGTGGGCCGGATCCGGGGACTTGAGCGGCGCTCCTCACCCGTGAGTGAAAGGGGTGGTTTGGTTTGGGGATTTAGTCCGTGACGCCACCCACGGGTTGTGGTGAGGTTGAGCACCACCGCTGCTGGTGACGGGGATCCCGGGAGCGATGGCAGGGAGCAGCTGGGATGTTGTTTTCCCCCTCCGTGGGTAGGGGTTGGTGATCCCGGGGCCCGGTGAGGTGGCGGGGAGGCAGGGTTGGTGAGGTGCAGGGTCGCGGGGACAGCGCAGCGCGGTGCCGGATGGCACTGGTGTACTCACTCAGCAACAGATGCACGCAAAGTCTCTGGTAAACCAAACGGCTGGATGGACGGGTCCCGCAAACGGCTGTTGTGGCTTCTCCCGGACAGTTGGCGGTGGCTGCCTTTCCCTGCACCTTTGTGTATGTTCAGTCCCGATGGCTTCCCAACGGTAACCCGCTCCCCAGCGTGTATATGTGCCGGAGGAGCCCTTTTGCCCGCAGGCTCTGGCCCTTGGACTCTAGCTGTGGCGGTAGCTGTATTTCCTTCTACTGGTTGGACGGTTGCCTTCTATCGGGTCTTGGCTGCCCGAGCGGGAACGGGTACGGTTACTCGCACCCGGCTGTCACTTCAGGGGACCCCACGTCCATGGGGGACTCCTGACCCCCAGAGGATGGCCACCGGTCCTGGTGGTGGCCGGGCCCCAGCCTGCTCTGCTGCGGGCCCTTCCTCCAATCTGCCTCTCCGGAGGCGGCAACGGAAAACATGCCCCAACATATTTACAATCCCACAAGTTCGTGGGTGCCTTGCAAGTACTCATGCATGTCCATGAAGAGTTCCTCATGCAACGGTTACAAAGGGTCCCTGCGGGGACTACTTGCCGGCAACAGCCGGGTCAATCACGGTGTCAATCAGGTCATTCTCTCGGTTTGATTAGTCTTATCATTCACTTTCTTATTTACACACTCAACGCATAACACCCCTAAATGGTAGTTTCCCTATACCTAAGCGGGGGTCGGCCTAGGTGGGGCGTGTGGACCTTCGGGGCCCAATGTTAGTGGTGACAGGCAGTGAGGCGGAGGAAACCACTGGTTCCCCTTCCCGTCTATCGTGTGGGGCAGGCGGAGACACAGGGGGGCTGGGAACAGGTGCATCCCTGGGCACTGGTTCATTGGTGGCTACTTCCATCTCTTTTTCCTCCACAGGTTGTGGGAACAGTATCACGGGAAGAATCACTGCGCCGTTCTGCATAGCCCAATCTGCCGGGAAATCGCCCGTCATAGTGTGGATTACCTCTTTTTCTTTCTCGACAGCCGGTCTGGGGGCCGGAACGTCAGTTGCCACCCTCAACAGTGGTGGGCACCTCTTCAGGTGGTCCCTGGAAACCGTGGCCGAAGTCTTCCCCTGGTCACGACTAATCTGGTAGGCCTTCCCGTTCTCCCATTCAGTGGGTTGTATAACATACGGGGTCCTTTCCCATTGGTCATCCAGCTTATGGGTTCTTCTCTTTCGCTTCAGTACTACATCCCCAGGCTGAAAGGGACCTGCAGGAGCCTTCCTGTTGGAGCACTGCTCCTGCTGTCCCCGATTCCGGCACAAGTTCTTTTCTACATATTCTTGGACCTGTCGGTACTGTGCCCTCCGCCGAGTGTCCCATCCAGCAGTCAAAGGGAGGGCTTCTGGGGCTTCCAAACCCATTTCTAGGTCTACTGGCAGCCGGCCTGGCCGAGCTCTCATCAGGTACGCTGGTCTACATTTGGTAGAGCTGGAAGGGATGTTATTGTACATATCGACCAGGTCAGGCAGCTTTTCTGGCCACAGGTTCCGCTCTTCTAGCGGTAACGTCTTGAGGAGACCCAGGACCAGATGGTTCATTTTTTCACACATGCCATTGGTCTGGGCATGGTAAGGCATGGTCCGAATTTTCTTGCAGCCGTACAACTGGCAGAATTCTTGAAACACCTCCGCTTCAAAAGCTGGGCCCCGGTCGGTAAGCACCCTCTCCGGGTACCCGTGTGGTCGGCAGAAATAGGCCTGGAATGCTTTAGCGGCGGTACGGCCGGTCAGGTCCTTGACTGGGACAACCACCATAAATCTTAAACAGTGGTCTACAATGGTCAGAGTGTAGGTGTACCCACTTCGGCTAGGGGTGAGCTTCACGTGGTCGAGGGCAACCAGCTCCAGCGGCTGATGCGTAATGATTGGGCGCAAAGGGGCCTTCTGGCTGGCCTCGTCCCTTCTTCTCAGTGCACAGGGACCACATTCTCAGCACCAGGCCTCCACAGACTCCCGCATCCCACTCCAATAGAATCGCTCCCTCAACAGCATCTCCAGCTTCTTCCACCCAAAGTGCCCGGCACCGTCATGGTATGCCCGCAGAACAGTGGGCATGTTAGTCTGAGGAAACACCAGCTGGCGAACCTTCTCATGGATCTTCGGGTTGATCAATTCCCGATACAGCTTCCCCTGGTGCAGGTACAGCCGGGCTCGTTCCCTCCACAGTCGTTGAGCCTCGGCGGGGGCGGCAGGGTCTATTCCGGCAGAGCCTTGTTCCACCAGGGTCTTGACCAAGCGGACAGCAGGTGCCTTTGTCCTGGGCCTCTTGCCACCCTTGGCTGGGCAGCGGGTCTAAGTTCACTTGTTGTTGCTGGACATGCAACTTCTCGGCCGGCGGCCGGTGGAACGCAGGCAACTCGATTTCTTTGAGGTCATCATTGTCCGGCCCCTCTCCCAACAGGTGGGGCATCCGGGAGAGTGCGTCTGCGTTAGCATTTTTACAGCCGGCTCGGTACTTGATGGTGAAGTCATAGTTAGCCAACCTGGCCACCCACCGCTGCTCCAATGCACCCAGCTTAGCTGTATCCAGATGGGTTAGCGGGTTATTGTCCATATAAGCGGTGAACTTGGCTGCCGCTAGGTAATGGCGGAATCGCTCGGTGATGGCCCACACCAGTGATAAGAGCTCAAGCTTGAAAGAGCTGTAGTTCTCAGGGTTCCTTTCCGTAGGTCGGAGTTTCCGGCTAGCATAAGCAATCACCTTCTCCCTTCTGTCCTGGACCTGGGATAAGACTGCTCCCAAGCCTACATTACTGGCATCGGTGTAGAGGATGAATGGGAGACTGTAGTCGGGGTACGCCAGGATTTCTTCCCCGGTCAAGGCCGTCTTCAGCTGGCGGAAGGACTCTTCATGCTTTTCTTCCCACGCCAACGGGGTTCCAGGGGACCTGCCGCCCTTGGTCTGTCCCACGAGGAGGTCTTGCAAGGGGGCAGCCATCTTTGTGTATCCCTTAATGAAGCGGCGGTAGTAGCCCACCAGGCCCAGGAACTGTCTCACCTCTCTCACCGTGGTCGGCCTCGGCCAGTCCTGAATGGCAGTGATCTTTTCGGGATCTGGGGTGACGCCTTCTGCGCCCACCACATGTCCGAGGTACTGCACCCTGGGCTTCAATAGATGGCACTTGGAGGGCTTCAATTTCATCCCGTACTTGGCAAGGGACGCGAACACCTCAGCTAGGTGCTCCAGGTGGGCTTCATACGTCTGTGAGTATACAATTACATCGTCCAGGTACAGTAAGACGGTCTCAAAGTTCAGATGTCCCAGACAGCATTCCATCAGCCGTTGGAAGGTTCCAGGGGCGTTGCACAGCCCGAACGGCATGCTGTTGAACTCACAGAGCCCCATGGGTGTAGCGAAGGCAGTCTTCTCACGGTCCTCGGGCGCCACGGCCACCTGCCAGTACCCACTGGTGAGGTCCAGGGTGGAGAAGTAGTTAGCGGTTCTCAGTGCAGCCAGTGACTCTTCAATACGGAGCAGAGTATAGGCATCTTTATACGTTATCTGGTTAATCTTCCGGTAATCCACACACATCCTCATGGTGCCATCCTTTTTCTTTACCAGCACCAGCGGGGCGGCCCAGGGACTGCAGCTATCCCGAATAACCCCCGCCTCCTTCATGTTCCTCAACATGTCTTTGGCGCATTGGTAGTGTGCGGGTGGGATAGGTCTGTACCTCTCTTTAATGGGGGGATGCTCGCCGATGGGGATGTGGTGTTGGACCCCTTTAATCCGCCCAAAATCTATTGAATGTTTGCTGAAAACCTGCTCGTACTCCTGTACCACCCGGTATACCCCTTCTTTGTGATGTGTGGGGGTAACATCAGTGCCTACATGTAACTCTTGACACCACTCATCTAACCGCTCAGGGGGTGTGTAGTGACTGGCAGAAGGCGGTAAGGTCGGGGGAACGGCCTCCTGGATGGTGTGGGGATCTAGGGTGAGCAGCTTGGCGAGGGTAGCGTATCAGGGAAGCCTGACCTCCTCCTACCCACAGTTTAACACCCTTATGGGCACTCTCCCCTTCTTAACATCTACCACCCCTCGGGCGGCCATTACTGTGGGCCAGTGTTTGGAGGGCATGGACTCTACCATGGCTGGGCAATCACACCCCTGGGGACCTACCGCCGCCCTGCACCAAATCATCATTTCGCTCCTGGGAGGCACAATCAAAGGGGCCGCATCCATCACTCTCACTCCCCCAATCTCCCCTCCTGTTGAGTTCACTTGCTGCTGATACATGAAGGCCCGGTCCTCACGCTGCACAGCCCTCTGTCGGCTTCCTGCTGCGGTGTCGGCCAGCTGCTGCAGTAGGGTCAGCACATCACTCATGCAGTGCTCCATCACATTAGTCCCTAGCACTACCTTCGGGTTATGGTCGCTGGGTTCATTCATTATCACAATCATGCCCTGGTGCTGCAGTTCAGCCCATCCCACTGTCATGGCAACTTGTTTGTATCCCACTTGGGTCAATGGGAGTCCATCAGCTGCGATCAGTGTCATGCTACTGTCTGGAGGGGCAAGTTCATCATCCCCCCCAATACCGCTGATACAGTGTGTATGGTATCGTGGTTACCTGGGATCCAGTGTTCAAGAGGGCCATCAGCGAGACGCCGTCTACTGCCAGAGGGATGATGGGCCGGGCTCCGATGTACCGGTCCCGCCAGTTGGGGGGGCCACTGGGTTCTACTCCTGAGGATTGGCCCTTGGCCCCAGGGGTTGCTCGTTTAACGGACACCGTCGGGAGTAGTGGCCGGGCTTGCTGCACCTGTAACAAATTGGAGGCCCATACCGTGAGTCATTGGCCCTTCTCCGCTGCATCCAGGGGACGTCCTCCGGGCTGTCGGTGAGCTGCATCCTCCCCGGGGGCTTGGATCTCGTCGGAGGCTGGAGTGCGGCGAGCATCTTGGCGAGGTCTCCATCCATGCGACGGACCTGGGCAGCCAGCTCCTCCATCATTCCGCCAGGGGCTGCAGGGGCCGAGGGAGCTGGGGGAGAAGGGGCTACCAAGATGGGAGCCGTCTCAGCTGGCCATGGGGCTGCTTCAGGGACATCGGACGCTGGGGGCTGCAGAGCTTTGATGGCCCGTTCTTTCAGCAGAGCAAAGTCCATGTTAGGGTGTTCTAGGGCCCACAGCCGGAGCTGCTTGCGGTCCTCCGGGGATCCCAATCCCTGCACGAACTGCTCGACTAACATTTTGTTGCTGTCCGCATCATTAATGGCATCCACCCGCTTCAGTGTACGGAGGGAAGTTTGCAGGCGCAAGGCATAGTCTCTAATACTATCTGCAGGCCGCTGTCGACATTGATAAAACTGCATCCGCAGCTCGGCTTCGGTGCGGGTCTCGAAGGCAATCTGAAGCTTTTCAAAGATTGTGGCCACTGAGGACTGGTCCCCCTCAGTCCAGGTCTCCGTCTCCTGCTCAGCCGCGCCGGTTAGCTGCCCCAGCACTACCGCCGCACGTTGCTTATCGGTCAGAGGATACAGTTCAAGGACCGGGTTAAGCTTCTTCCGGAAGACCTGTAAAGCATCAGGTTTTCCGTCGTACTGCGGCAGCCAGGTAGCTCCTGGCACATAGGGCAAAGAGAACGGCATCACCTGAGCAACGGCGGGGGTCACGGCCTCCCCTGCTCGTGCGACCGGAGCACGGGCTGGCCCATTTCCATCCACGGCTCCAGCGGCTCCGTCGGGCGCAGACATCTTTTTGCCGCCCCCCCTTGGTCTTTTCGCAGCACCTCCTCTTCAGGGGCGGGGCTTCGGCTTTCGCGCCTCCACTGCTCGAGAAGACGCTCGAGCGGGAAAATCTTCGCGCCCAAGATGGCGGATTCTGAAATTTTTTCGGCCGGACATCGCCGGCGGGGCACAAGGCGCACTTCTACCAGCCAGTAGAACGGTAAGATCCTGTTCGTGACGCCAAGTTGTCGCGGGCGGCGGGGCGCTGCGCTCACTAACGCTCGGGTCCGGTGCTGCTGCTGCTCGGTGGCTCGAGCGGTGGGCCGGATCCGGGGACTTGAGCGGTGCTCCTCGCCCGTGAGTGAAAGGGGTGGTTTGGTTTGGGGATTTAGTCCGTGACGCCACCCACGGGTTGTGGTGAGGATGAGCACCACCGCTGCTGGTGACGGGGATCCTGGGAGCGATGGCAGGGTGCAGCTGGGATGTTGTTTTCCCCCTCCGTGGGTAGGGGTTGGTGGTCCCGGGGCCTGGTGAGGTGGCGGGGAGGCAGGGTTGGTGAGGTGCAGGGTCGCGGGGACAGCGCAGCGCGGTGCCGGATGGCACTGGTGTACTCACTCAGCAACAGATGCACGCAAAGTCTCTGGTAAACCAAACGGCTGGATGGACGGGTCCCGCAGCCGGCTGCTGTGGCTTCTCCCGGACAGTTGGCGGTGGCTGCCTTTCCCTGCACCTTTGTGTATGTTCGGTCCTGATGGCTTCCCAATGGTAACCCGCTCCCCAGCGTGTATATGTGCCGGAGGAGCCCTTTTGCCCGCAGGCTCTGGCCCTTGGAACTCTAGCTGTGGCGGTAGCTGTATTTCCTTCTACTGGTCGGACGGTTGCCTTCTATCGGGTCTTGGCTGCTAGTAAACCCCTGGGGTTCCGGTCACTGACTGATTTGACCTATTAACGGCGACTCCAAGCCTGGTCGGGGTCCGCATGCCCTGCCGGTGTGTGCTGGCTTCACTTCGCTCCCCGGTTCGGTACCGGCGGGCCACCGCCCGTCCCCGGTCCTACGGTTCCGCGTTGATCTGCCTCTCCTGCAGACGGCCACCACCGTCTGCCAACCTTGCTCTTAGTGCCCGGGCCACGCACCCGGACACGGTCAGTTAACTCCTCACTGCACTTTACTCCTAAACTGCACTCTACTCGAGCTCTGCCCGAGCTTAACTTAACTGACTACTGTTTCCTGTCTCCAGGACTGTGAACTCCTCAGTGGGTGGGGCCAACCACCTGGCTCCACCCCACCTGGTGTGGACATCAGCCCCTGGAGGGAGGCAACAAGGATTTTGTGTCAGGCTGATGTGCCTGTCTCAGGGTGGGGGGTGTATGTTGCAGTACCTGTGACGACCTGGCTAGTCCAGGGCACCACAGAAGCACCCGGTGGCGATGGTATGGCAGCCAGGTATTTAACCCCTCCGTGGGTAGGGGGAAGTGCCTGGGGGCTTGGTGATGGGGAGAGTGGAGTACCGTTGAGGAGGAAAGGGTGACTGCATACTCACTCAGTCCAACAACGCTGACATCGACAACTTGTAAACCAGAATTCTTAGCACCACTGTAGCAGGGAGGGAGTACACTGGGGTCCGTACCTGATGGTGTTGCTTGTTAGACTGTGACCTTTTCCTTGGCACTGTCTCTACTGTCTCTACTTGTTGGCCCCTGTAGTTTGAAACTAGTCGGGTCCCGCTCACCCATATGGGTAATGGAGTGAGTTTGCTCTCAGGGTTCACGCTTGGGATTTTCAGGACTGTGTATTGGGAAAGTCCTATCCCCCTCGTTGCGCTAGTACCCCGATTTTGGAGCGGGTGGAGAACGAATCACGAAGTCTTCGCCCTCGTCTGGTAAATTACCAGGACGCGTAAAGCTACTTCCCGGCCTAGGCTCTACGTACCCTGTCATGCCCTGGCCCCTGCCCAGAGATTGCTCAAGGTCGCCGGCTGCCCTCCTCGGCAGTTCCGTGCCCCTTGACACGATCCCCTGCGACCGGGGTTCCAGCTCCTACCAGGGCCAGACCAACATCTACCACCTAGTACTGAGGAGCCCAGCTCCCAACCTGTGACCTCTCCTCTCAAGAGTGACTCCACAACTGACTGTCTCCTGCATTCCTGACTCTCCCAAACCAACCCCCCAAGTGGGCAGCCCTATTCCCTTCAGGCTACCCATTGGCGTGTCTGGTGGGTGTGGTGCAAAGTGTTTCTATTATTTTTGATTGGCTTGGCTCTTAGTAACCAAAAGGTCAGGAACCCGTAACCAAGGAGGTGGATACTGTGCATAAGGGCAGACTGCACGATACCCTGTGACGACCTGATAGGCCAGGGCGTCACACCTGTGTACCCCCAAATGCCCTTGCTGAATTTTAGTCCCAGTCCGGCCCTGCGTGTGTGTAATGAAGGGGTTGGGAGGGGAGCCGCGTGTGTAATGTGCGGGCGGCGGAGCCGCGTGTGGAGCTGCGGGTGATGTGTGTAACTTGCACAGGTGCAGTTCGAATTGCGGCTGTGCAACAGACTATGCCGCGGTGCATGACGGAATAGAGGAACAGACAAAACTGGTGATTATGTAAGTAGATACATTTGGAGATGGTGACTGGTTCGTTAGTTGGCTGAGTACTCCTCTCATCAGTCTAAGGGCTCAATTCACACCACCGTAATTTCGGTCAACATGTGATCCAACAAAACATTGGATGGCACTCGGACCAATGTTATTCTATAGAGCTGTACACAAATACAATTTTCTCCTTGGACCGAGTCTGCCTGAGGAAAATACTGCAACATGTCCAAGGTGCCTCTATAAGTCGTATCGAACTAGGCCATCAAGTCAAGGGGTCTGTGGAAATAATTGGACTGTACATGGATGATATCTGAGTGCCGTCAAATTTTCACGGACTGACAGAATGGAGAAGATAGGAAATTGGATCACACTCTGATCAAACTGTGATCAGAGTGTGACCTGATTTTCTTGGATGAAAAAACATGTGCTAGCTTGACCCTAGTCTTAGGTTAGAATTACAGAGTGACAATAATTCTTATACAAGTTACACAATCAAAAAACAAACAAATTGCAGTCCCAAGACTATTTTAATACTCTAATTTTGCTGTAAAAATCTGTTCAAATTGCAAGATACTTACATTGAAATTTTCTTTAAGTTGGTGCATGCGACTTGTAACCAGCAAATGAAAACTTAACATATTTGGAAACATTTGCAACTCTGTCATAATGGGACACCATAGGAACTCATTAGATGCGATGCGATGCAATGCGTGACTGTGATTTCAGTGTCAAATGACACATGCTGCTCTAGCCTTGGGAAATATCGTTGATACACGGCACTTCTAGCCTTTAAGGGTGCACTGGTAGCATCTAAAACCATAGCAATAGTCTATATAACCAGGCAGTCACAAAAAAGTTTCAATACATTTTAATTTGCAAACAGTAGTGAAATCCAGTTAGTGAACACATCGGTCAAGTAGACCTTCCTCAGTTCACCAGCTGGAAAAGAGATACTGCCTGGTCTGAAGGCGTTTGTGATAGAGCTGTATCCACTGCACCTTCCGAAAGTGGTGGATACCACTCTTTTCACAGTCACCGTCACCCCAGGCAGTCTCTCTGTCACAATGTGACTGTTGGATAATGAGGGATAGGGGCTCTTAGGCTGTCCCTCACTCTAGGGGGCCCTATGTTATCCCAAACCTCATGGATACTCCTAATGGTGGAGACTCCTGAGTCCCATTCCTAGCCCTGCTCCTGACCAGACCTAATCTGATACCCCCCTTCTACAGGGAAGGATGGGGCAGGAGTGTGATGATAATCACAAATAAAAATTTCTTAGTATGGTTTTTACAATATTTGTTGTTTTTACAGTATTCTTTCATCACTTTCTCACAGTGTCTTCATATGACCATGGGTGTGTGGTTAAGGATATGGCCTAAAATTTTGGCATGGTGCGCTGCGTACTGGGCATATTCTGTACAACTTTTACTTCATGAAAAGTTGTGAGGTTTGCAGTTGTGGCGCCCTGGACAAGCCAGGACGTCACAAGCACTACACCAACACAACCCACACTCCCAGTCAGGTACACCGAAGTCAGACAAAAACCCTTGTTGCCTTCCTCCAGGGGCTGATGTCCACACCAGGGGGTGGGCCAGTCGGTTGGTCCCGCCCACCGAGGAGTTCACAGTCCTGGAGGCGGGAAAAGTAGAGAGATAGAGTTTGGAAGTGGAAGTGAGAGGAAGGAAAGTGGTGGAGGAGAAGACAGAAGTTGGTCCGGGTGTGTGGCCCGGACGAAACAGCAAGGTTGGCAGACGGTGGTGACCGTCTGCAGGAGAGGCCTATTGGAGCTAGCCGTAAGGACCGTGGACGGGCGGTGGCCCGGTGGTACCGGACTGGTACGCAAAGAGAAGCCAGCACCATCCGGCAGGGGCTTACGGACCCCGACAAGGCTAGGAGTCGCCGTGAATTTGTCAAATCCGTTAGCGAAGGGAACTTCCTGGGTTTCCCAGCAGCCAAGTCCCGACAGAAGGCAACCGTCCAACCGAGAGAGGGAAACACAGTCACCGCCAAGGCTAAAGTTCCCAGGGCCAGAGCCTGCGGGCAAAAGGGGCTCCTTCAGCACCCATCCAAGCTGGGGAGCGGGTTACCGGTGGGAACCCATTGGAACCGTACACACTACACAGGTGCAGGGAAAGGCAGTCACCATCAACCTGCCGGGAGGAGAAACACCGCAGCCATCTGTGGGACCCGTCCATCCAGCCGTTTGTTTTACCGGAGACTCTGTGTACATCATTGGCTGAGTGAGTACCACCATGCCGTGCGGCACAGCACTGGCGTCATGAACAGGATCTTACCGCTCTGCCGTCTGGTAGAGGTGCGCCTTGTGACCGCCGGAGGTGTCCGGCCGAAAAATTTGAGAAGCCGCCATCTTGGGCGGAAAAATTCCCGCTCGAGCGTCTCCTCGAGCAGTGGAGGTACGAAGGCCAAAACCCCGCCCCTGTAGAGGAGCAGCCGGAAAGAGACTAAGGGGGACTGATGGCGTCTGGCCGCATGTAGCTCGCGGCTATACGAACAGGAACGCCGGGACCCCGCGATCCGCTGAGCCCTGCAAAGGATGTCTGCCCCACCCAGCTATGCGGAGGCTACCGAGCCGGTGCCTGGAACAGCGGCATGGCTGAGGGCCCACACGGCAGGGATCTGCCGACACTACCGAAGTCAGATATGCATACTGATGGAACAGTGGACCGCGGAGGTGGAGGGGGTAGCTGCAGTCGCCCAGGTGTATGGAATGGAAGCAATGATGGAGGAGCTGGTGAGTGACCCACGCCCCTGTGTCCCCGAGGGACCGGCCATTGCGGCTGAGGGACCCGGTCTACCCCTGGCCCCCATACCGCCTCCGTCTTCCTTGCCCGTGCACCGTGCTGCGCCTGGTCCGTCTGGCGTACACCCCTTCATGGCAGTGGCCGAGAGAGTGGTGAGTCCAGAGGCTGCGGCAGCTGGTGGCGACCCGCCTGGCGCAGGGACGGATGATAGCGACTCTGGACCGGACACCGAGGCTGTTTCCGAGGAAGACGAAGGGGTCGTTGCCCTGTGTGACATGGAGGCCACTTACATCCCCCGGAGCTGAAATAATGGGTACCATGCGGCCCTTCCCCGTTGCGCCTGCTATGCGCTGGAGGGGCTGATTCCCGTGTTCCTCCACCCGGGGCCGGCTGAGGATGATGAAAGCGAGCAGTGAAGCCGGCGGTCCTCCGCCTAAAAGTTGTCCCCGTTGGGACCACCAAAGTACCGTTTGAAAGTGTTAACCGATAATAAGAAGAGTGATCAACCGAAGTTCACCTGATTTGCAACTTGATTGAACCGGTCGTTGCCGGCAACTGTTATCCCCGTGGGGACTGTTTGCAACCATTGCGTAGGAACTACTACGGACAAGCCCGAGAACTGGCAGGGCAACCACAAACTTGTGGTATGTAAATAGAAATGTTTTATGGCTTGAAACCGTAACCGCCTCCGGAGAGGCTGATTTGGAGGATGGGCCTGGAGGGAAGTGATGGCCCTGGCCCGCCACTACCGCAACCGGTGGCAATCCTCCGGGGGTTTCAGGGGTTCCCCATGGACGTGGGTCCCCTGAAAAGGACAGAACCCGCTCGGGTAACTTGTGCTGGACTGGGGTCAAGGGGTGCTGCCCATTTGCTTAGGGGCAGCATCAGGGCCAGGTTGCTTGGGTGGGAGAGAGCGGAAGCCGTTACCGTTAGCAACGTTTAAGAATATGCCTTCCGATGTGGGAAGAAGTTAATATACTTGGATTGTGTTTACCGTTTTTCTTTTCCAGTTGTGAAAATAAAACCGGTGATGGACGGGCAGCCCGCGGACGGTCTGCATTTTACTAAGGGGGAATGTGGCGCCCTGGACAAGCCAGGACGTCACAAGCACTACACCAACACACCCCACACTCCTGGTCAGGTACACCGAAGTCAGACAAAAACCCTTGTTGCCTTCCTCCAGGGGCTGATGTCCACACCAGGGGGTGGGCCAGGTGGTTGGTCCCGCCCACCGAGGAGTTCACAGTCCTGGAGGCGGGAAAAGTAGAGAGATAGAGTTTGGAAGTGGAAGTGAGAGGAAGGAAAGTGGTAGAGGAGCAGACAGAAGTTGGTCCGGGTGTGTGGCCCGGACGGAACAGCAAGGTTGGCAGACGGTGGTGACCGTCTGCAGGAGAGGCCTATTGGAGCTAGCCGTAAGGACCGTGGACGGGCGGTGGCCCGGCAGTACCGGACCGGTACGCAAAGAGAAGCCAGCACCATCCGGCAGGGGCTTACGGACCCCGACAAGGCTAGGAGTCGCCGTGAATTTGTCAAATCCGTTAGCGAAGGGAACCTCCTGGGTTTCCCAGCAGCCAAGTCCCGACAGAAGGCAACCGTCCAACCGAGAGAGGGAAACACAGTCACCGCCAAGGCTAAAGTTCCCAGGGCCAGAGCCTGCGGGCAAAAGGGGCTCCTTCAGCACCCATCCAAGCTGGGGAGCGGGTTACCGGTGGGAACCCATTGGAACCGTACACACTACACAGGTGCAGGGAAAGGCAGTCACCATCAACCTGCTGGGAGGAGAAACACCGCAGCCATCTGTGGGACCCGTCCATGCAGCCGTTTGTTTTACCGGAGACTCTGTGTACATCATTGGCTGAGTGAGTACCACCGTGCCGTGCGGCACAGCGCTGCCCCCGCGACCCTGCACCTCGCCAGGCCCCGTAACTCGCCTGCAATCCATCCCTACGCCATCACCGGGCCCCGGGACAACCAACCCCCTACCCATGGAGGGGAGAACAACCATCCAGGCTGCTCCCTGTCATCGCTGCCGGGATCCCTGTCCAGAGCAGCGGTCGTGTCACCAATCTCACCACAACCATGGGTGGCGTCACGGACAATATCAAATCCCCACAATCAATCCCCACCCTTTTCACTCACGGGCGAGGAACGCCGCTCGAGTCCCCGGGATCCGGCCCACCGCTCGAGCCACCACCGAGCAGCAGCCGCAGCAGCAGCGGCCGGACCCGAGCAGTGGGAGAGCGCCGCGTCCCCTCCTGTGCTCGCGACACAGTAATGTATACAGATTCTAATGACAGTAGAACAAACCTGTCCCAACCTTTTCAGTGCCTTGTACATACACAAAGGACTTATAATAAGCTATGCATGCTCAAACACATGAAATAGGAAAATGTCACAGGGATACTCGATGTCTTTGCCCCATCTATTTCAGTTGAAACTTTTAATAAAGTGTATCTAGTAGTAACTACTGTAATAGCACCTTTTGCATATACAGTATTTCCAATGTTTGCGTACATTGCAGTGCACATACTGAGGTGCTCTATTTGGTTTGTCTAGAGTGCAGTAACAGCAGCTGGCACCTGTTCACACCTGTGGAGGTGTTTTGATGATGTTCAGTTTTTGGTTTATTGTTCATATGAAGAATTTGAACATCAGCATGACAGACTGAACATACAGAGAAGGGGGACAGTTTAAGAAAAATGGCTTAGGCTTAGCCAAAGTTGCCAATCATCATTCACATTTGACCAATCTTGCTGTACACTTATATTTTCAGGAAAAAAAACAGATGGAAAAATGCAAAGCCTACAGACAATAGTATAATTTCTAAATGCTGGTTTCTCGTCAAATTTTGACCATTTTGGATAATTGTTATCCTATGTACATGGGCAACGTTAAAGCAGTTTCTGATAAATGAAATTTAATACCTATCCATGAGATAGATGATAAATGTTTGATCGTTCTGACCCCCTCCTATGACTAAAGTATAGGTATCAAGTCTCTGTTTCTCCAGACTGGAGTAAACTGCACATTAGTTATTGGCTGAAACATGGCTGTCTTTTCTATCCTCACCCACTGATCTGATTAGTTTCATCACTTTCACCATTATATTTATATATTCCTGCATATCTTTTTTTTTCAGTCTCATTTTGTACAGTTTCCTTTGGAGGAATAACTTGTTCTTGTGTCTTGTGATGTCTTTTAGTGTCTCATGCGGATCAGTAGGTCATCAGACACTAATAAACATATAACGGATTTTGCTAGTCTGTTTTTCTTCCCATATTTTATTATTTTGCAGGGGTCTTTTGTAGTAATAACCTCCCGCAAGTCTTCTCTGGATAATAACATTTCCACTTGTATTACACAGCTGTTAACGTTGTCCTTATTCATTTTTTGGTACTGTAAATGTAAGCTCTGAGCTGCTGGCCATCTTTCTTATATCCTTATATCCTTTATTTGTATATACTGAGTTTCTTAGGAAGATTCCTTGAACAAGTCTTGTCGCCAAGTTGGGGTAAGTTCACACAGTGCGTTTTTTGCAGTATTTTTGCGCGTTTTTCGGGAGCGTTTTTGGCCTCAAAGCTGCATGACTTTTCTTCCCCAGCAAAGTCTATGAGTTTTCATTTTTGCTGTCCGCACACAACTTTTTTTTAAGCTGCGTTTTTGAGCTTAAAAAAAATGGACATGTCAATTCTTTCCTGCGTATTTCTGCGTTTTCCCCCCATGCAATGCATTGGAAAAACGCAGAAAAACGCAGAGGTCAAAAACGCAGCGAAAAACGCACCAAATCGCGGCAAAACGCATGTGGGTGTGTTTTTGTGCGTTTTTAGCGGTCAAAAACGCACAAAAACACCGTCAAAAAAACGCAGCGTGTGCATATAGCCTTGTAGTGTACTCTTTCTGTGTCACTGTGGCCTAGGCCCATAATCTGTTGCAGATTACAGCTTTCAGCAGAATCTATCAGCAGTCAGACATTCTAGGAGAATGAGCTGTTTTAACAGCAACATTATCTTCATCAGGAATAGAGGATTACAGGAAGACAGCAGACACAAACAAAAACTGATAAGTCATACAATAAGCTCTAGATAGGACCTATATACTTATTGACCAGCTTTAATACTTAACATAACACTATTTGATGTGTGTTCAAGACAGCCAATCTAGTATAAGCCTGCAGCTGTTAAGGCCCCTTTACACACTGCAGCATTGCTAGCGATATCGCTGTAACGTCACCGGTTTTGTGACGTAATAGTGACATCCCCAGCGACATTGCAGTGTGTGACACGCATCAGCGACCTGGCCCCCGCTATGAGGTCACTGATCGCTACAAGTCGTTCAGGACCATTCTTTGGTCCTTTGTTTCCTGCTGCGCAGTATGTATTGGTGTGTTTGACACCGTTACAACAACATCGTTAGCGACCCAGCCCATAGGCGTGCTAGTGTTCCCTTTCCAGCGAAGTCGTTCTGCAGGTCCATATCGCTGCTGCGTCGTTGGCCAGATCTGCATGTTTGACAGCTCACCAGTGACTGTTAGAGACTTTCCAGCGATCCCGGCCAGGTCGAGATCGTAGGTGGGATCGCTAGAAAGTCTCAGTGTGTAAAGGGGCCTTTATATAGTCCAACCGGTTTTACACCTTGTGCAATAATACATTTATCACCTATCCTGTTGAAAAGTGATTATTATTATCTAACAGCCTTCAGCTCGTTCTTGAGCCATGACGACTTAACGGATGAATGCATTGTAAGAACATCGATTTTGTGAAAGCCTAGATAGATCCACCAGGGTCTTCTCCACCATTTTTTGATAGTATCATGCCATTGAGTTGCTGGTCTTCCTCTTCACCTTTTTTCTTCTTTTCTTCCAACCATGATGTCTTTCTCCAGTGATTCCTCTCTTCGCATGATGTATCCAAAGTAGGCAAGTTGTAGCTTGGTGATCCGTGCTTCGAGTGACATGTCTGGCTTGATTTGTTCCAAAATTGATTTGTTTGTTCTTCTTGCTATCCATGGTATTGATAACATCCTTCTCTAGCACCACATTTTGAAGGCATTGATTCTTCTTCTGTCTTGTTCCTTTATCGTTCAAGTTTCGCATCCATATATTACCACAGTAAAGACCAAACTATGTAGGCACCGTGTCTTCGTCACCAGTGCAATGTTTATTGATTTGAAGACCTTGTCCAGTGACTTCATGGTTAATTTGCTCATAGCTATTCTCGTATTGACTTCTGGTGTCATCACTGCATCTTAAGCGATAATTTATCCAAATAGGTTGAAGTCCTTTAAAACTACAATTTGTCGCTTTCCATCTCAAATGTGTCCTGTCATATTTGGGAGTAGTCAATATCTTTGTTTTCTGTATATTGAGTAGCGGGTCCCACGTTTGAGCTTCCCATCTTGATATTTCGTAATAAGTCCTTCATTCTATTTATACTTGTTGCTATCAATGTTATATCATCTGTGTATTTAAGATTGTTGATGATATTTCCAGCAATTTTGATTCCTTCTTCGGCAAGTCCAGCCTTCCTGAAATAGTTTCTGCATGTACATTGAAGAGAAACAGTGACAGGATGCAGCCTTGTCGGACACCTCACTCTACTTTAAACCATGCCGTGTCACCATGTTCTATTCAGACTGTTGCTTCTTAGTCGATGTAAAGGTTCCTTATGAGGCTGGTCAGATGATTCAGCACACCCATATGCTTCATCGTGTTCCAAAGTTTCTGTTGACCAACACAGTCAAAGGCTTTGCTGTCATTGATGAGTCAAAAATAGTCTTCTTGTTATATTCTTTGGTCTCTTTCATTATCCATCTAATGTCAGCAATTACATCTCTTGTTCCTCTGCCTTTGCTAAATCATGCTTGTTCCTCTGCCATCTCTTGTCAAAATAAGGCTGTTGGATACTCAGTAGTATTTTGGAGGTATGAGCGCAATAGTTTCCCCAATCGGTAGCTTCTCACTTCTTTGGAATACAAATAAACGCTGAACTTGTCCACTCTTTATGCCATTTACCAGTTGTCCATATCTGTTGACAGAAGCATGTGATGACATTCAACTGCTGCTTCAGAAGACTTAATTAGCTCTAGTGGAATATTATCACATCCAGGTGCTTTGTTTTTTGACCAAAATTATATCGCAGCAATGACTTCGTCCTTCAAGATGTTAAGTTCGCTATAACTTCCAGTCTCCGTTTCTTCCTGTATCTGCTACAATGACTATGGGAACCGGGGCTCCTAAACTGTCCCTCAAGTTAGGGGGCCCTATGCTATGCCTAACCTCAGCTATACTTCTGATAGTGGAGAGGCCTGATTCTCCTTCGTGGTCCTGCTCCTGACCAGTCTTGACCTGATTCCCCTCTATAAAACCCATTGATAAAGACAGACAGGGGAAAACCAAAACTATGTCACACAGCCCGCACACACAAAGGTAAAAACAAGAAGGGGTTCAGGAGGAAAAAGAGGAGCAGGAAGGAGGCTACAAAACAATAGGGGTAAAATCCTCAACCACACCGAGCAATAAGCACAACTTTCACCAGTAAGCCTGGGACACCACACCTCACAGACCAAGATAGAATAAACTATAGCAGGCATGGGTGGAAGGTTTCAATCAGCATATGTGACAATGCTCCCCACAACATGTGACCAAAGGAGCAAGCAGACCAGCAGAGATTAAAGGGTACTTTACACGCTGCGATCTCGCTAGCGAGATTGCAAGCGATCGTTGCCTGTGCCGCACAACCTCGCTTACACCCGTCGCACGCACTTACCTGCCCTGCGACATCGCTCTGGCCGGCGATCCGCCTCCTTTCTAAGGGAGCGGTTCATGCGGCCTCATAGTGACGTCACATGGCAGGCGTCCAATAGAAGCGGAGGGGCGTAAATAAGCGGGACGTAACATCCCGCCCACCTCCTTCCTTCCGCATTGCCGGTGGAGGCAGGTAAGGAGATGTTCGTCGCTAATGCGGTGTCACACATAGCGATGTGTGGTGCCGCAGGAACGAGGAACAACATCGTTAATAAGCAGAGAACGATTTTTAGTTTCAGGACGACCTCTCCTCGGCAAACGATTTTGACCGATTTTGCGATCGTTTAAGGTCGCTCGTACTTCTCACACACTGCGATATCGTTAATGACGCCGGATGTGCGTCACAAACACTGTGACCCCGACGATAATTCATTAACGATATCGCAGCATGTAAAGCCCCCTTTAGTCTTCCCAGCCTGCCTATGAATCAGCATACAGCAGTTCGATGCAGGAGTCTGCCTGGGTTGATGTCAGACACCAGAGAAACCATGGGGTGGAATGTCACAATCTGCAATCTGAATGGAGCCAACGCCACCATGACAGTCAGCGAAGTTTGTGCAAGGCCTCTTTCACACGTACATGCCTCCGGAACGTGTTTGGCATTTTTTCCACGTACCGGAGACACGTACACACGTAGACCTATGTATTCCTATGGTTTTGGACACACGTAAGTATTTGCGCACGGAACGTGTGTCCGTTCCGTACTTACGTGTGTCCGTGTGTTTCTCACGCCGACATGTCCGTTTTCTCTCCAGCATCACGGGTGTCACACAGAACACAAACGTGTCACACGTAATGCAAACGGATGTGTTCCGTGTGACACGCACCGGAGAAAAGACATGTGTCTGTGAGAAAAAAAAACAACATTTACTCACCTTCTCCTGCCCTGCTGTCTCTGCCGCTGCTGTCACTTGCTGCTGACCGCCGCTCATTATGCTCATTGCATATTCACTTCACTGCGGCCGGAAGCAGCAGCAGCGGGGAGTCAGCAGGACCAGAGACCGAAGATCAGCACCACGGACAGGGACGCCAGGAACAGGTGAGCAGAAAGTTCCCGTTCTCCGTATGTTATCACGGATAATACACGGAGAGCACACGTGTGCCATAAACATGGCACACCGAGGGCAATACGCACCTTTGACATGTCTGTGAAAAACGTGCGTGATTTTCATGGACGTGTGAAAGAGGCCCAAAACTGTGTAACAGTATCCCTGAGTCATTCTTGTAAAAGTGCTCTGTGTATTCTTTCCATCTTTCCTTGATCTTGATGGTTTGTAAATTCCAAGTTCCAAACCTAATGTTATCTCTGCAGCTTTCATTAATGGCAAAACCCCTGTAAAGCTGAGACCACATGTCGCTGAGTTTTTCCGATGTGATTCTTTCTGCAAATTCAAGAAAACTCTTAGGGGTACTTTGCACACTACGACATCGCAAGCCGATCCTGCGATGCCGAGCGCGATAGTCCCCGCCCCCGTCGCAGCTTCGATATCATTGTGATAGCTGCCGTAGCGAATATTATCGCTACGGCTGCTTCACATACACTCACCTGCCATGCGACGTCGCTCTGGCCGGCGACCCGCCTCCTTATTAAGGGGGCGGGTCGTGCGGCGTCACTGCGACGTCACACGGCAGGCGGCCAATAGGAGCGGAGGGGTGGAGATGAGCGGGATGTAAACATCCCGCCCACTTCCTTCCTTCCGCATTGCAGCCGGGACGCAGGTAGGAGATGTTCCTCGCTCCTGCAACTTCACACACAGCGATGTGTGCTGCCGCTGGAGCGAGGAACAACATCGGACCGTCGCGTCAGCGTAATTATGGAATTTGCCAACGCTACACCGATGATACGATTATGACGCTTTTGCGCTCGTTAATCGTATCATCTAGCATTTACACACTACGGTGTCGAGAGCCACGCAGGATGCGCGTCACTTTCGACATGACCCCACCGACATCGCACCTGCGATGTCGTAGTGTGCAAAGTACCCCTTATTGTTTTACATGTTATTTTGCAGCAGACCTACAATTTTAGAGCTAACATATTGTTGATGTGAATATCTGCCACATCAGTGCAATGTTATTTTTATATATATAAAAAAAAAATTAACTTTATTCACGTGAATTTTTGCAGAAATAATGAATACATGTCCAGGACTAGTTCTCCAGTAATCAGGATCACAGCATGGATCTATACATTGACGGTTTGTGCCGCTGTTAGATTTTCGTCTTGATGCTCATTAATCACTGTGTTCTCTGACATCTTCCTAATAGGCAGCTTCAATGGAGGAGCCTGACAAGACGCATCTGTTTACAAGCCCTCTTCTATCAAAACACTCTGTCAGCTCTGTCTATTCCCCTCGCCGACAGTTGATGAATGCTGTGAGGATGTGATCTGAAGATATTTGCATTAGGCCAATAACCCTGTCAAAAAAATAAAAGTATTCACGGATCTCCAGCTTCCCTGTGATAGTAAGTATACACTAAAATCATATGTCAGCTTCAGCCAGATACTTATACATGGTAATTGTGCGGCCAGTTTACCACTGTCAGGCAGTACAGCGTCCCATACCAGTACCATACCCTGTCCATTAGTTGTCCCTGGGTATCATTCACTCAATGATCCTCATCCTATACTATCACAAGCTACGTACATACAGTGGAGGATAAAAGTTTACCCTCTCCAACAATATTCATTACTATTCAACTTAGTATAGAAAATTCCTACAGGTCCAAAAGAACTGTCAGGCTATATTGTCACAAAGACCGCACAGCGTTACTAACAATAATAATGATTTCCTGAATCCCGTATTTGTCTGGAGTATTTCTTGGACCTGATATCATGAGTGTGTCATGGGTGATAGACAGTCATGTCGTTTCTGGCCATAGAAGGTCACAGCGTTTGGCTGTGCAGAATGCTCCTTGACTTTCCATTGTTCCTGCTGTCAGAATTCCATAAATAGCTTTCCAGCTGGATTCACCTCTCCCCCTTTTGGACCCAGCAGGAGCTCGCCTTCCACCCAGCTGCTGATCACCAGCATTCTCTCGGTGCTTAAATACTCGTTCCTTCCCTGGACTGGTGCTGATGATATTATTCAGTTAATTTAAGCCTTGGTTGTAAGCAGGTGGCTTGTACTCCTATGTGTTATCGTTGCTGCTATCCTGTGTTATCTGTAGATAAGTAGTTCAAGCATTTTTCCCCCTGTGTGTCCTCCTTGTGTTGTCTATAGTTTTTAGTGAGGTTGACGAAGAGCTCATCCCATCTGTTCCCTATTTAGGGCCCAGCATTAGGGAACCTTAGGGTCAGGTATCCGGCTTGGGGCATAGGTGCGGAATCTATCTGGGGTGGTGAGGGACCCCAGGGACCCCAGGGACCAGCAGTAGGTTCGGTCAGGGGGTCACCATCTTCCCTTTCCCTAGACACAGGGTTTCCCTTCCCTTTCAGAACAGGTGTCAATCTTACGTTTTTCTCCTTATGTTACAATCCTGATCCTGATCCAAAGCTGGGGAAACTGGGGTGAAAACGTCAAAACTCGCAAAATTTTCTAGCAACTATAAGTTACACCAATGTTTTGCTACTTTACAAAACATTTCTCTCACTTTTTTGGCATAAAAGCTTTGCTTAATGGGTGCCTTTTAGTATTCAAGCTTTATGTTGGGGGCCCTGTAGGAGACTTTACATTGGGGCCCACAAGCTTCAAACTTGCTCCACTGCCTATATATTGTGCTTATGCATTATGCATCTCCCTATGTTGGTTGTCTGATTATCTAGACAGCTATATTGACTGCTTGGATAGTCAAACTCATTGCTTGCCCTATATACAGTGGCATGTAAAAGTTTGGGTACCACTGGTAATAATTACTGTTATTGTGATCAGTTAAGCAAGTTGAAGATGAAATGATCTGTAAAAGGCATACAGTTAAAGATGTCACATTTATTTTGTATTTTAGGCAAAAAAATATATATATTTTCATCTTTTACATTTTAAAATTAACAAAAAAGGAAAATAGGCAAATCCAAGTTTGGGCACCCTCCATGGTTAGTATCTAGCAGAACCCTCTTTGGCAATTTTCCCAGCCTGTAAAAGATTTTTGTAGCCAGCCAAGAGTCTTTCAATTCTTGTTTAAGGGATTTCCATCCATTGTTCCTTGGAAAAGTGTTCCAGTTCAGTGAGATCCCCGGGTTATCTTGCATGCACTGCTCTTTTGAGCTCTAGCCACAGATTTTCAATGATGTTCAGATCAGGGGACTGTGAGGGCCATTGTAAAACCTTCAGCTTGCACCTTTTGAGATAGTCTATTGGGGATTTTGACGTGTTTAGAATCATTATCCATTTCTAGAAGACATCCTTTTTTCAATTTCAGCTTTTTTCAGATGGTATTATGTTTGCATCAAAAATTTGTTTAAATTTAACTGAATCCATTCTTTCCTCTACCAGTGAAATGTTCTCTCTGCCACTGGCTGCTGCACAACCCCAAAGCATGATTGATCCACCCCCATGCTTAAAGGTTGTCGACATGTTCTTTTCCTGAAATATTGTGCCTTTTTTTCTCCACACATGCCTATGATCATTGTCCTCAGTTCTATTGACTTCAGTTCTTTTTTAACGTCATCAGTCCACAGGACTTGTTTTCAAAATGAATCAGGCTTGTTTAGATGTTCTTTTGCATACTTCTAACTGAATTTTATGGTGAGGATGCAGGAGAAGTTTTCTTCCGATGACTCTTAGAGGATGACCATATTTATGTAGGTGTTTCTGAACTCTAGAACACTGTACCACAACTCCAGAGTCTACTAAATCTCTCTGAAGATCTTTTGCAGTCAAGCGGAGGTTCTGATTTGCCTCTCTAACAATCCTATGAGCTGTTTTCACTCAAATTTTGCTTGATCTTCCAGACCTTATCTTGACCTCCACTATTCCTGTTAACTGCCATTTCTTAATTACATTTCCAACTGAGGGTAGGGCATCTTGAAAACGCTTTGCTATCTTCTTATAATCTTCCACCGCTTTGTGGGCTTCTATTATTTTTATTTTCATAGTGTTAGGCAGCTGCTTAGAAGAACCCATGGCTGATGCTTTTTGGCACAAGGTGAATGGAGCCTGGGTTTTTATAAAGCTGTGAAATTTGCATCAACTGGTCTTTCCTAATGATGATAGTGACCAAGACATAATATTAACAGGCTAATTAAGGTCTGAAATTTTGGTCAAAGCTATCTGAGCACACAAATCTCCAATTGTGCCCAAACTTTTTCATCAGCCTGTTTTGCTTTTTGTAATTTTTAAAAGGTAAATATGAAAATATATCTGTATATTTTTACCTAAAATAGAACGGAAATGTGTCATGTTTAACTCTATGCCTTTTAGACGTGATTTCATCCTTAACTTGCTTAACTGTTCACCATTAATTTTGACCAGGGGTGCCCAAACTTTTACATGCCACTGTATGCATTGCTCATATACTGTATATATCCCATGTCTCCCAGTACTGATCTAGCTGATAATATTGGATACTGGTACTTTTGATTCCTTGCTAGAAAAATTAATTATTTCTGACAATACGTATGAGGATGGCATTAATTTTTACAATATGTCATTAGTTCTGATAAACTAACTTACATCGTCTTTTTAGGCCATACTTTTCATTCAGAGTGACCAAGAAACATTAGTTGCCTGTAATCCTGTCACTTGTGCATCGGTGATAAATGACACAAAAACACCGACGGGCCTGAACTCCATCACTTACACCAGCTCCATAGATGACAGCACCTGCCGCATTACAAAGCCAGAACATTTATTCAATGGGATTAGTGTGCTAGAGAGCAGATTTTTGTTTTCTGCTGTCATATTTCTGGAGATTAACTGGCCTCTGTGTGTCAGAATCCTCCTAAAATATCCCCGGTGTAGTCAGGTTCCTCCATACCAGCTGATAATCTAATTTTACTTTTACAATGATCAGAGGAAGCGAGTGCATGAGTAACCAGATGGGACTAATCAGTTTTAATTTATGGTAAATGTAACCATCAATGAACACACATCATCAATTAGGTTATTTGTAAAGTCGTAACGGACCTGTAGAAGGGCTGGGAAGCGCGAAACAGCCGTCATCTAGATGTCTTCTGCATCCTCCCTGCATCATACCTGCTGTCCGGTTCTATATGTTTTTTTTATGAATCATCAATAAAATAAGACGTTTTAATGTTGGTTGGTAAGTGACTCCCTCATTATTTCTTTTAGACTGTCTTTTGGATCACTGGTCTTTTAAAGGGTGAGCACACGGCAGGACTTCTCCTATCCATGGGCGGCTGGTGACATATCATCCAGTAGTGCGGTTCTGGCTCTTCTTTGTGGTTTTTTGTAGACTGCAGGATGTAATAGATGAAAGTTGCGGCTCTGTACAGTAAAACCTAATGCCAATTGGTTAATTTCAGCCCATTAACGAGCACCAATCAGTGTTATATAAGTAGATTGGAGTTCGCTAATGACGAAAAATGATGGGGATAATAGAGTGAATGTGTTGCCCACGGTTATGAGGTACTCGGTACCGGGCAGTGTATAACTGGGGAAATGTCACTTTGATGGCCGTTGCCCGGTTCTGTGCCCTGGGTGCTTTTTAAAAAGGGGTATATTTACAGGGGTATTTAAATGAAAGTTTATACGTGACACCACCTGTGGTGTGCGGCCAGGTAAGGGGGCTGCCGCTGCAGGGTTCTTCTCACCGGGGGTGGATGTTGATTGCAGCCAAGATGGAGTCACTCCCCACAGGCAGAGTGGTTGCCTTGGGAGGGTGGCTGGCTGGCTGATAGTGGGCTGTGGTTTCCGGAGCGCGGGACGGCGTCGACGGTAAGTAATGGAAATGAGGCAAGAGCTCCAGTTCAGGTGTTTTTACTCACTGCTTAGGAGATTGCCCAAGAGTGTCCTGGTTCATTGCTGGTAAGTCTCTGGTTATCCGGTGCAAGTTCCAAGTAGTTACCGGTGTCAGTGTAAATGTCCTGTTTGTCTAGTGACTGGCAGCACTGGTGCTCTCCTGCACCCAGTCTGGTCTCAGGGGATGTCCCTCTAGAAAGCTCTCTATGTGTAATGGCTACCTCCTCTTATGCCCTTGTGGCACCCGCCCCCCAGTGGTTGTCCTGGTGACCGGGAAGTCCCATGATACTGGACGGCTGACTGTCCCTGCCCACCCCAGTCCACTACCACTTGTGGGGAACGCACCTAACTGCATGTGAAATGTGTATGGCTGGTGTGAGCACCGGCAATCCACCTGTCACTTATCCCAGATAGAGACTGCTCCTTAATTCAGTTGCAGTACACTGTAGCGACCAGAGCTTCAGGGGCGCTACATGAACACTGGCAAATTTTTAGGCCACGCCCCCTAACCACACCCATTTCACAGTCACGCCCATATCCACTCCCCATCCACACCCATTCAGCACAAACACGCAGGCAGCCGGCGGGCCTCCAGCACGGACACGCAGGCAGCCGGCGGGCCTCCAGCACGGACACGCAGGCAGCCGGCGGGCCTCCAGCACGGACACGCAGGCAGCCGGCGGGCCTCCAGCACGGACACGCAGGCAGCCGGCGGGCCTCCAGCACGGACACGCAGGCAGCCGGCGGGCCTCCAGCACGGACACGCAGGCAGCCGGCGGGCCTCCAGCACGGACACGCAGGCAGCCGGCGGGCCTCCAGCACGGACACGCAGGCAGCCGGCGGGCCTCCAGCACGGACACGCAGGCAGCCGGCGGGCCTCCAGCACGGACACGCAGGCAGCCGGCGGGCCTCCAGCACGGACACGCAGGCAGCCGGCGGGCCTCCAGCACGGACACGCAGGCAGCCGGCGGGCCTCCAGCACGGACACGCAGGCAGCCACAGTGAGGCGGCTGGTCGCCCGCACAGTGAGGCGGCCGGTCGCCTTCACAGACAGGCGGCCGGCCGCCTTCACAGACAGGCGGCGGGCCGCCCGCACAGAGAGGCGGCCAGCCGCCCGCACAGAGAGGCGGCCGGCTGCCCGCACAATGAGGCGGCGGGCCGCCCGCACAGACAGGCGGCGGGGGGCGCCCGCACAGACAGGCGGCAGGGGGGCGCCCGCACAGACAGGCGGCAGGGGGGCGCCCGCACAGACAGGCGGCAGGGGGGCGCCCGCACAGACAGGCGGCAGGGGGGCGCCCGCACAGACAGGCGGCGGGGGGCGCCCGCACAGACAGGCGGCGGGTGGCGCCCGCACAGACAGGCGGCAGGGGGGCGCCCGCACAGACAGGTGGCGGGCCGACCGCACAGACAGGCGGCCGGCCGACCGCACAGACAGGCGGCCGGCCGACCGCACAGACAGGCTCCGGCCGGGGGTGAGGGGGGAGGGAGGGAAATCAGCGCTGGGGAGATTAGTTTACTGTACCAGCAGCAGCACAGGCAGCGCTCCTCTCTATGCCACGTCTACTAGGATGGTAGGAGGGAAAAGCAGGGAGGCGGAGAGAGAGTGGGTGGGCGGAGCCCGGGAGCCGGCCGTCCCGCCCGTGGCAACGGGACAAACAACGTAAAGCGTGAAAGTCCCGCTGTATCCGGGACGGTTGGGAGGTATGCAGCATGTTAGAATGTGTACATAAGATCCCGCTGGTGGTGGCCGCAGCTTATAGGCCCCAAATCTGGTGACAGGTTCCCTTTAAAGTGAACCTGTCAGGTGCAATATGCACTCAGAGCCAGGAGCAGTTCTGGGCACATATTGCTAATCCCTGCCTAACCGTCCCTGTATACACTAGCATAGATAAAGAGATCAAGAACAAATATTTTTAAAGATCTTATATCTTATGCTAATGAGCGCGGGGACTAGTCCGAAGGGCGTTACTTCACTTGGCTAGTCGGCTCGCATAGCATGTTAGCATGTTATTACGCCCCTGTGTGAGTACTAATACGCTATGTGAGCCGACTAGCCAAGTGAAGTAACGCCCTTGGGACTAGTCCCCGCGCTAATTAGCATAAGATATAAGCTCTTTAAAAATACTTTTTCTATAGATGCCTTTATCTATGCTAGTGTATACAGGGACGGTTAGGCAGGGATTAGCAATATACACCCAGAACTGCTCCTGGCTCTGAGTGCAGATTGCACCTGATAGGTTCCCTTTAAAGGGAAACTGTCACCAGAAATTTAGCAAAAAAAATAAAAGATTCCCCTCTGCAGCTCCTGGGCTGCATTCTGGAAAGGTTCCTGTTGTTATTGTGCCCACTTTGAGACCTAAAAAAATACTTTATGAAGTCTTACCTTTTTGTATGCAAATCTGTTTTTATGGTCACGGGGGCGGGCTGCCTGGCGTCCGTTATTCCCCCTCCTGCCGCTGTACGCCGTCCCCCATTGCTCATTTCCATACATGAGGACGCCTTCCTCATGTAACTGTCCTCCTGAAGTTTTGTGCATGCCCAGTGCCACTCTCGCGGGACTGAGCACTGTGCAAAGTGTGAACGCTTTTGAGGTGATTGCGCAGGCGCGAGATTATGGGCGGCGCTGTGATTGTCATCAGCAGCGTCATCCAAGTACCTGCCCATAATCTTGTGCCCGCGCTTCTCACTCTGCCTCCACCGTTATGCGCAAGCACTGGCCATATGAACCACGTTACCTATTACCATGGGCGCGAGATTATGGGCGGCGCTGTGATTGTCATCAGCAGCGTCATCCAAGTACCTGCCCATAATCTCGTGCCCGCGCTTCTCACTCTGCCTCCACCGTTATGCGCAAGCACTGGCCATATGAACCACGTTACCTATTACCATGGGCGCGAGATTATGGGCGGCGCTGTGATTGTCATCAGCAGCGTCATCCAAGTACCTGCCCATAATCTCGTGCCCGCGCTTCTCACTCTGCCTCCACCGTTATGCGCAAGCACTGTCCATATGAACCATGTTACCTATTACCGTGGGCGCGAGATTATGGGCGGCGCTGTGATTGTCATCAGCAAAGTCATCCAAGTACCCGCCCATAATCTCGTGCAAGCGGTAATAGGTAACATGGTTCATATGGCCAGCACTTGCGCATAACGGTGGAGTCAGAGGGAAAAGTGCGGGCACGAGATTATGGGCGGGTACTTGGTTAACGCTGTTGATGACAATCACAGCGCCGCCCATAATCTCGTGCCTGCGCAATCACCTGAAAAAGCGTTCACATGCGCAAATCTTCGGGAGGACAGTTACATGAGGAAGGCGTTCTTGTGTATGTAAATGAGCAATGGGGGACTGCGTAAAGCGGCAGGAGGGGGAATAACGGACGCCAGACAGCCCGCCCCCGTGACCATAAAAACACATTTGCATACAAAAAGGTAAGACTTCATAAAGTATTTTTGTAGGTCTCAAAGGGGGCACAATAACAACAGGAACCTTTCTAGAAGCAGCCCAGGAGCTGGAGAGGGGAATCTATTACTTTTATTGTGAAATTTCTGCTGACATGTTCCCTTTAACTGGTAAGGCAGCCAGGATAAAGCAGAGCTGAAGTTGTTGGGAAGCTAGGACCCAGCAGCTCTGCTCCACAGGCAGGAGACCACTGATCGGTAAGCTAATAGAAGCCTGCAGATGTCACTCTGCATAGGTTATTACTGGCCAGTGCTATCTGCAGGAGAGAGAAGTGCTGATTGCACGGTCTCCTCAGCGTCCTGACTCCCCGTGTATCTGCAGCAGTGAGAAGCCGCACAGGGGGAGTCAGAGAACAGCTGCAGAGAAACGCAGGCTCCAGGACTGGGGGGTCGGCTCTGGGGGAGGGGGGATCGCTCTGCTGCAGGGAGGGGTCGCTCTGCTGCAGGGGGTGATTCATACCTCAGCAGCAGTCACAGGAGTAGGTGCGCGGTCGGCTCTGTAATGAATAGAAGGGAGAAACAGCGAGGCGGGGCTACAGTGGGTGGGTGGAGCCCGGGATAAACAGCCTCACGGGCGGGACCCGGGATCAAAGGCTCAGAAGAGGGACTGTCCCGCTGTATCCGGGACGGTTGGGAGGTATGGGATATCCCCCAATAATAATTGCTTTCCACGAGGTGAGAGGTCACCTATGAGACAAGATAATTTACTGATAACATCACCCAATAGGCAGAAATAATCACTTGGAGAGCGGATGGAGCCCACCATCTGATAATACCATGCCGCATACAGGTCCATGACGTACCCTGGAATAACAAGCGATCTATAAATACAATGTTTTCATTCATCACAAAGCAGGAAGATAATGGACCCAAGAAGAACATGCTGCATTAGGAAATGAAAATGTATTGAACTAATCAGATAAAAGCAAATCAAATGAGAACACAAAAAGCAACATAAAATTATATATAAGCAGAAGACTGTGAGCAGCCATAAAATTAAAGCAGAGTGAAGGAAAAACCATTATGCTTTCTTCAACTATAGTGTCTATACTTGTATTGGAAATGGTTTAACTTTATTCTTAACTGGTTTTCATCTGGTTGGTAAGGCCACATGATTTACTGGTGACCCCATGAGTTACTGGTGTTCCCATGAGTTACTGGTGTCTCATCTCCTGCCATGTCCAGGCTGCCTTCAAAAGTGATCCATGAATGCAAGGGACAAATAAAAGTAGATCCAAAGATTCCTGCTTATCATAAACTTCAATAACTATCCTTATTACTATGGACATCTTAAATTATGAAAAAAATGCAACTGTTTTATTAAACTACTAATCCATGATTTACTGAGCTGAAAAAAATGCCAAATTAATTATTTTAAAATCACTGACAAATGAAGGTAATTACACTGATTATTGTTAAAATGGCAGCAAACTAAAAGGTGGAATATATTAGACAGTAGATGAGGAGTCATGGAAGGATGGTGAAAATATGACAGTGCCGTGTGTGAACAATGCTCATTAATAAACATAAAAAAGGGCATTGTCCAAATTCACAGAAAAGCTACTACTGCCCACGTGACAAATATGAGAACACATCTGGCATTACTGACCATCTCTGGAGGGGCACATGGCCATCATTACAGGACTATGAGTAATTGTCACATGGTGTTTTACCCTTAACTCGCTGAGTGTCATGGCGGCATCAGATGCTGTTCAGGCTATAGACTCTGATACTCCACACTATACTTTCTCTGGTGCTGTTGAGTTGCACAGGCAGGCTCGAATGTTGACTAGCTGTGTGCTCATTAGCGGTCGGGTAAGGAGGAGTTAATTTCAGCTAGCCTGCTGGTTACCTTTTGGATCACATGTTGTGGGAGAACTATAACAGTTGCTTCCCGCCTTTTTAAGATGGAGGAATCTGTCTTCCCATGCTGACTATAGCTCTTGGTAATTCGGTCCGTGTATTCCATTAACTGGTGATTTGCTGCATGCTGCTTGGTGTGCCGTGGAATTCCTCTCCTCGTCTGGTTATTTCCTCCCTGCCCTTTATTTTCCTCCTTATCATTTGTTGTCTGATAACTCTGTGTGAGCGTGCTGCGTGATAGAGTTTTGGTTTGCCCTGTTTGTCCATATATGTGGGTTCAACAACTCTTTCCCCAGCCCTACCTTGGGATGGGGGAGAGGAGTTATTAGACCAGGGCTGGCCAGGAGCAGGGCAAGGAAGGCGGCCCAGACATCTTCACCGCAATATGCTAGTGTTGTTATATTTGCTTATTTTTGCATTTTGTATGTCTTTTTGTACCTCTTCAGCCCAGGTGTTTTTGTTATATCCGCCGTATTTTGTCTCCAACCACCTCCTTGCTTTTTTGGTCTAATAAAAATGTCTTATTATACTTGGATGTCTGATTGTTTTTTTCTTCTTTTTTCTCATATTTTTGCAATTTGTCTTTTCAATATTTTTAGTCCTAGATTTATGGTGCAGTATTTAATATGTATTTTTCTAATTTATATCCTTACATCTATACTTAAATATGCCTCTTTTTCAATCAATTTTGTATTTACCGTTAGAAGTATCTCTGGGTTCAGGGACAGCTAGGAACCCTTAGCCTGAGGGCCAGTTTAGGAGCCTTGGTCCCCTGTTATCCCCTCACACCCCATAAAAGTAATGGGAGAAGATGAGCGGGGCATGGTGTGCTAATTCTCACTGCTTGTTTCAATATTTCATGCTTTAAAACTGCAAAATTAGTTCTATTTTTATATCCTCCAAAAAGTGGGATTTTCACCCCATTACTTATATATTTTTGCAGACTTTTGCTGCAGAAACTTAAAAAAAAAAAAAAACACAACTTTTTCAGAAGTCAAAATGTTGATATTTCCAGTCACGTATTTCACATAACAGTTGATTGTATGTCTGTATTTTTTATCCCCAAATA
This sequence comes from Anomaloglossus baeobatrachus, assembly GCF_048569485.1. Classification (NCBI taxonomy): domain Eukaryota; kingdom Metazoa; phylum Chordata; class Amphibia; order Anura; family Aromobatidae; genus Anomaloglossus; species Anomaloglossus baeobatrachus. The sequence goes on from NC_134353.1 coordinate 126,265,436, forward strand.
GTAAAGCAAATAATGGCTGGAAAAAGTGACTTGTGGGATTACAACTGCTCTCTGCAAATATACCGGGGCTGTCAGCACCTATGCACACATCAATAACACCATTACTAAGCTTCTGATATATTGAAAAACTGCCAGATGGGGCTCGTACTCTAATATATAAAGCTCAGTGTATGTGTGTGTCTGTGTGTGTGTCTGTGTGTGTGTGTCTGTGTGTGTGTGTATGTGTGTGTGTATGTGTGTATGTGTGTATGTGTGTGTGTATGTGTGTGTGTATGTGTGTGTGTGTGTCTGTGTGTGTGTCTGTGTGTGTGTGTGTGTATGTGTGTATGTGTGTGTGTATGTGTGTGTGTGTGTATGTGTGTGTGTATGTGTGTGTGTGTGTATGTGTGTATGTGTGTGTGTGTGTGTGTGTGTGTGTGTATGTCCGCTAAAGGAATATGCACCATCGCATTTACAATCACGAAATTTTGCACAGACGCCTCATGTGACCCAGGGAACGTCATAGACTACGAGAAAATTTAACCCTGGGCTTTACAGTTAATCTCCAAAATCCTGCTTCCATTAAACAGAATGGAGGTGGGAGCTATAGGCTATTAATAGCAATTGTCAGTGGTTGCTATAGGAACAAAATAAACTGTTAATATAAGAAGCTTATGTGTGAGGTAATATGATGTTTGTGGGGAGATGGATAGAGAGAGACAGAAAGAGACGGACAGAGACAGACAGAAACAAGAGACAGTCCTGGAAAGAGACAGCCGGGCATAGAAACAGCCCTGGAAAGAGACAGATGGGGAAAGAGACATCCCTGGAAAGAGACAGATGGGGAAAGAGACATCCCTGGAAAGAGACAGATGGGGAAAGAGACATCCCTGGAAAGAGACAGATGGGCAAAGAGACAGCCCTGGAAAGAGACAGATGGGGAAAGAGACTGACGGGGAAAGAGAGAGACAGACAGACACACATACATATAGAGACAGACACAGAGATAGAGACAGACAGACAGACACAGAGATGGAGACAGATAGACTGATACAAATACAGACAGAGAGATAGAAACAGACAGAGACATAGACACAGACAGATAAGGAAAGAGACAGACAGAGAGACAGACAGACAGCGACTGGGAGAGAGACAAAGAGACAGTTACTATCCCGGGCAACGCCCGGGTACTACAGCTAGTCTAATATATAAAGCTCAGTGTATGTGTGTGTGCGTATGTGTGTGTGTGCATGTATGTATGTCCGCTAAAAGAATCCGCACCGTCGCATTTACAATTACAAAATTTTGCACAGACACTCCATGTGACCCAGGAAACGTCATAGACTATGTTTGGGCAGGAAAATTTAACCCCGTGCTTTCCAGTTACGCTACAAAAATCCTACAGCCACTAAACTTAATAGAGAGATAGATAGAGAGACAGAAAAAGACAGACAGACAGAGAGACAGACTGGGAAAGAGACAACCGGGCAAAGAGACAGCCGGGCAAAGAGATAGCCGGAGAAAGAGACAGACGGGCAAAGAGACAGACGGGAAAAGAGACAGACGGGCAAAGAGACAGACGGGCAAAGAGACAGACCAGGCAAAGAGACAGCCCTGGCAAAGAGACAGCCCTGGAAAGAGACAGCCGGGCAAAGAGACAGACGCCCATAAGACACAGCCGGGCAAAGAGACAGATGGGCAAAGAGACAGATGGGCAAAGAGACAGCCAGGCAAAGAGACAGCCAGGCAAAGAGACAGCCCTGAAAAGAGGCAGCCGGGCAAAAAGACAGACGCCCAAAAGACAGCCGGGCAAAGAGACAGCCGGGCAAAGAGATAGATGCCCAACGAGACAGACCTGGAAAGAGACAGACCTGGAAAGAGACAGCCCTAGAAAGAGACAGCCCGGGCAAAGAGACAGCCCGGGCAAAGAGACAGTCCGGGCAAAGAGACAGTCCGGGCAAAGAGACAGCGAGAGACAGACAGATACAGAGATTGAGACAGACTGATGCAAATACAGAGAGATAGAAACAGATAAACAAGGAAAGAGACAGTCAGACAGCGACACACTGACAGAGACTGGGAGAGAGACAGAGAGACAGTTACTATCCCGGGCAACGCCCAGGTACTACAGCTAGTTCATATATATATATATATATATATATATATATATATAAAGTATATGTACAATCTATATCAGCACACACAAAGCTAGATTTTAGAATATACTGGGGTGGATTTGTGCCGCCCCAGTAGTAGTCGAACTGTTTGGATCCGGGCTTGCTGTGGCTCGAGGGTCTCTGGACCCGGGGGCTTGCGGCCACCTCGAATGTAAAGGGGATATTTAAAGGGGATAAATGTTCGTAACGTCACCTTCGGGTTGCGGTAAAGGGGAGTACCACCGCTGCTGATGGGAATACCGGGGCAGATGGTGTGGAGCAGCCAGATGTCAGTTCCTCCGCGGGTAGGGAAGGCCCCGGACCATGGGAAATAGGTGAACGGGTAGCTTGCTTGGCCTTGGGAAGCAGGGTGCAGGGGTCAGATTACTCACTGCGGCAGTCGTGGTGATGGATCAGGCAGACACTCACACAGATGGTAAACCAAAGTCTCTGGGCACCGCAGTCTCTTCGGGGTTGGCCCATCTAGCTCCCGCTCTCACCAGTGTCAGTTGGTAAGTCCGGAGCCATGCCTTCGTGCACAAATTGTTTTACTGTTGTGGCCCCTTGGCTTGAAGCTTTTGGGGCCCCGTTACCCATGTGGATGGCAGCTGTGCTCTTGGTGGCTGGCACTTGGGATTTCAGTGGATTGTGTGGTTTGGAGAACCCTATCCCTGTGTTGTGCTGATGCCTCCAATCTCATAGCTCTTGGGGACAGTTCATACAGAGACTATCCTCCACAGGTCAATTATCAGGTTGCTTAAAGCTACTCCCCGATCTATGGTCCTGTACCCCACTATGCTCGGTAACGGTAAGGTGGCTGGGCTTTCTGGTACCAACAGTATTCCTAGACTGTGTCTGTTACACTCCTGTCCAGTGTTCCTAATACCGATCCCTGACAATTTTAGACCAATTCTCAGCAGCCTCATACTATAAACTTAACATAGAAAAATCTAAAATTATGTCCTTTTTCCTAGATGAAGTAAGCATACATTCTATCCAATCCTTTACTAAATTTACATGGGAGTTGTTTACATATCTGGGTATACAAATCACTAACAGTCTGGAAACTCTCATTGATACAAACATGAGAAATCTTACAGATATAATAAAAAAATAAATCTTCCAACAACTTCTCAGTCGGCTACAGGCTCTACGGTAGGGACGGGCTGCACCTCAATGGGGAAGGTGCAGCTGTGCTGGGGGACAAAATGGTCAGACGGATGGAGGAGCTTTTAAACTAGGATCGGGGGGGGGAGGGAGGGTAGTGGAGCAAATAAGGGGAGAGGTAGAGCAGATAGAGACAGTGAGACGGTAGGGGTCAATGAAGGATTGGGGGGGATGGGACATACAAGGAACGTAGGGAGGCTAGGAGTAATAAAGGTGTTAATAGGATTAAATGTTTACTGGCAAATGCAAGAAGTCTTGCAAACAAAATGAATGAATTGGAGACTCTTATGTCAACCATGGATTATGATGTGGTGGGCATTACGGAAACCTGGCTGGATGAAAGCCATGACTGGGTGACAAACATACAGGGTTATAGTACATTTAGGAAGGACAGGAAAGGCCAAAAAGGTGGTGGGGTGTGTATATTTATTAAATCTAACCTAAAACCTGTATTGTATGATGACATTGAGGGGAACAGCAACAATGTAGAGTCAGTATGGGTAAATGTAAATGGGGAGGAGAATAATGGAAAAATGCTAATTGGAGTTTGCTATAAGCCTCCTAACATACCTGAACAAATAGAGGGTGAAATGCTGGAACAAATTGAAAAGGCAGCTAATAATAATAATCGGGTTCTTATTATGGGGGATTTCAACTATCCAGACATTCAGTGGGACATAGAATCTTCTGGTTCTGCTAAAAGCTGTAAGTTCTTATCTACTATTCAAGACCATTTCCTCTCTCAGATGGTAGGTGAACCGACCAGGTGAGATAATTTGCTAGATCTGGTCCTGTCAAATAGACCGGATACAATTTCAGATCTACAGGTCCGGGAGCACTTGGGCACCAGCGATCATAATATGGTAAGCTTCAACATAATATTCAATAGAACATTTCAAAGGGGGAATGCTAAAACCTGGAATTTTAGGAAAGCTGATTTCAACAAATTAAGGGAAGAGCTTAAATGTGTAGATTGGGACAAAGTCATAATAACTGGGGATACCGAACATAAATGGGGTAAGTTTAAGGATATACTACTAGAGTCCTGTAAAAAACGTATACCCTCTGGTAATAAAATGTCCAGGAATAAAAAGAAACCACTATGGATAAATAAGACTGTACAAAGTATAATAAAAACAAAAACAAAGGGCATTTAAAATCTTAAAGGCTGAGAATACAGAAATAGCATTTCAGAAGTATAAAGATATCAATAGGAAATGTAAAAAAGAAATCAAACAAGCAAAATTAGCTACTGAAACAAAAATCGCCAATGACATTAAAATAAATCCCAAAATCTTTTATAAATACATTAATGCCAAAAGGAAAACAAAGGATAGTATCGGCCCCTTAAAATATAATAACAAGTTAGTTATAGAGGACAAACAAAAGACTGAGATATTAAATAGGCATTTCTCATCTGTATTCACCAAGGAACTGACTGTACCAGGATCATTCAACAAGTGAAAAATCAAAGTTCACCACCCGATATAATTAATTTAACACAAGATGAAGTACGCCTACGTCTGAGTAAATTAAACATTGACAAATCCCCAGGGCCAGATGGCATTCATCCACGAATATTGAGGGAATTGAGCTCCGTAATCGACAGACCGCTGTATCTCATCTTTTTAGACTCACTTGTAACAGGGTTGGTGCCTCAGGATTGGAGGATTGCTGATGTGGTACCGATATTTAAGAAAGGTAAGAGGGTAGATCCAGGCAACTACCGTCCAGTAAGCCTGACATCAGTAGTATGCAAAGTTTTTGAGGGCATTTTAAGGGATGACATGCAAAAATATATTGCAGAAAATAATATGATAACTGACAAACAGCATGGATTCATGAAAGATAAGTCGTGTCTAACCAACCTGTTGGGGTTCTATGAGGGGGTAAGTTCAAACCTGGATATTGGTAATGCAGCTGATGTGATTTATTTGGACTTTGCAAAGGCATTTGATACTGTACCACATAATAGCCTTATACTAAAGCTCCAGAAGCAAGGACTAGGGGACACAATATGCAACTGGGTAAGGAATTGGCTAAAAGATAGGAAACAAAGAGTAGTCATAAATGGTACATTCTCTAAATGGGCTATAGTCAGCAGTGGGGTGCCGCAGGGATCTGTGCTTGGACCGATTCTTTTTAATCTCTTTATTAATGACCTTGTGGATGGGATTGATAGTACAGTGTCAGTCTTTGCCGATGACACCAAACTATGTAGGATATTAAAAACTGACCTGGATAGTACAATATTACAAAAAGATTTGGATAAGATGTCAGAATGGGCAGATACTTGGCAAATGAGATTTAATGTTGATAAATGTAAAGTAATGCACCTAGGACGGAGTAATCCTATAGCTGCGTATACATTAAATGGAAGTAAACTCGGGACTACAGAACAGGAGAAGGACTTGGGTATTCTCATTACAAATAAGCTGAGCAGCAGCACTCAATGTCAAGCAGCAGCTGCTAAAGCAAACAAGATTTTAGGGTGTATAAAAAGAGAGATTAGATCCCGTGATCCCAACATATTGTTACCCCTCTATAAATCACTTGTAAGGCCACATCTAGAATATGGGATCCAGTTGTGGGCTCCACATTTTAAAAAGGACATTCAGAAGTTAGAGTCAGTTCAAAGGCGGGCAACTAGACTATTACAAGGAATGGAAGGCCTCCCATATGATGACAGGTTGAAAAAGTTAGATATGTTTAGCTTAGAAAAAAGACGTCTCAGAGGAGATCTCATTTATATGTATAAATACATGTGTGGTCAATATAAAGGACTGGCACATGACTTATTTCTTCCAAAGACAATACTAAGGACCAGGGGGCACTCACTGCGAGTGGAAGAAAAGCGATTCCAACAGCTAAATAGGAAAGGCTTCTTTACAGTTAGAGCGGTCAGACTGTGGAATGCCGACCACAAGAGGTAGTAATGGCAGATACTATAACAGCTTTTAAAAAAAGGGCTGGATGATTTCCTCAGTACACAAAACATTGTTGGTTATAAATGACTTAGTGACTAAATGTAGAACTGGTGGAGGAAGGTTGAACTAGATGGACCTAGGTCTTTTTTCAACCTAAGTAACTATGTAACTATGTACTATGTAACATTATTAAAAATGAAATTACATGGCTAGGTAAAATTATATCCCTAAAAATGATAATACTACCAAAAATTCTATATTACTTCAGAGCGATTCCTTTAACCATCCCGGCCAAACACTTAAGTAATTTACAAGGTATACTAAGCAGTTTTATATGCAATAAAAAGAAACCTAGAATTAGCAACAATGTTTTAATGAAACATAAAAAAAGAGGTGGCTATAGTTTACCTAACCTAGTTGGCTATTATGAAACAAATATAATTAAACAAAGTTGTAATTGGATCATCAATAATTATTCAGTATCGTGGATGGACTTGGAATTATCTTTGAATAATTACTCCTCTCTAGGCCAACTTATCCTACTTCATATTCAAAACCCCAATTTACCTCTACCTCCTTTCTCAATTATATCATCCACGCTATTAGTATGGAAAAACCTTTGTAAAAAGAAGAAAACCCAAAAATATACTCAAATTAAACATTTCCCTATACAATTTTTGGCATATTTATCAAAAACAGAAATTCCAAAAAAATGGACACAGCAAGGTATAAAATATATTCAGGATATACATGATGGTTCAGATTTTGTTTCATTTCTTGACCCAAAAATTAAATATAAACTATTTGATTCAGACTTTAAACTTCTGTTAACTTTGAGATATTCCCTCTCAAAACTTTTAAAGAACAATTCTCACATCCCAGAAATAGTTAGTGCTCTTTTTTGTAATCTAAATGACAACATTTGAAACACCAGACAACTTTATAATTTTTTCAATAATGATCCTAAAATTTGAAAAGCTGCGTTATATGGTAAAATGGGAGAAGAATTTAAATATAGAAATTCCTGAGGAGAAATGGATCTTCTCTTTAAAAGCGACATATTCTTCTAACATTTGTTCCTTATTGCACGAATCGTTTTATAAGCTACTGACTCGCTGGTATTACACCCCAGCAAGACTTAATAAAATTAATAATAAAATATCCCTCCTTTGTTGGAGAGGATGTAAAAATAAAGGCACACTCATACACATATATGGAGATAAGGTATGCACACCAGTGACTATGCAAGGGGAATACATGTAATAGCAGAAACTGCTGTGTGAATACTGACATGAAAAATTCAATAGCTATATGCAAGAATAAAATGTGAAAAATGGAACCTGCATTACTGCCATGAATATATGAATAAAGAGAAATTTAGCTACTGAATTGATCAATGCAGAAGAGCCCCAACACTACGCCAAAGTATTTCTCTACGTTGGGGTCCCTAGCTTGTGTGTGTCCTCTCATGCAGTTAAAAAACTTACCGTGTATGGGAAGCTGAGACCCAGGCTATATATACGTATCATGTGGATTGGCAATAGGTGTGGTTGGGGAGGGTTCTCAAACGAACAACAAATGACATGAAAAATTCAACAGCTATATGTAAGAATGAAAATGTGAAAAATGGAACCTGCATTACTGCCATGAATATATGAATAAAGAGAAATTTAGCTACACGGTAAGTTTTTTAACTGCATGAGAGGACACACATAAGCTAGGGACCCCAACGTAGAGAAATACTTTGGCGTAGTGTTGGGGCTCTATTGCATTGATCAATTCAGTAGCTAAATTTCTCTTTATTCATATGTTCATGGCAGTAATGCAGGTTCCATTTTTCACATTTCATTCTTACATACAGCTATTGAATTTTTCATGTCAGTATTCACACAGCAATTTCTGCTATTACATGTATTCCCCTTACAAAGTCACTGGTGTGCATACCTTATCTCCATATAGTGATGTTTTTTTAGGTTTTTGCACCCAGTTCAGACATAGAATGGTGTTCCAAATGTTATTCCTTATTTGTTAGTAGTTTTTCGTTTGAGAACCCTCCCCACTCACACCTATTGCCAATCCATATCATACGCATAAATAGCCTGGGTCTCAGCTTCCCATACACGGTAAGTTTTTTAACTGCATGAGAGGACATACACAAGCTAGGGACCCCAACGTAGAGAAATACTTTGGCGTAGTGTTGGGGCTCTATTGCATTGATCAATTCAGTAGCTAAATTTCTCTTGATTCATATGTTCATGGCAGTAATGCAGGTTCCATTTTTCACATTTCATTCTTACATATAGCTATTGAATTTTTCATGTCAGTATTCACACAGCAGTTTCTGCTATTACATGTATTCCCCTTGCATAGTCACTGGTGTGCATACCTTATCTCCATATAGTCATGTTTTTTTAGGTTTTTGCACCCAGTTCAGACATAGAATGGAGTTCCAAACGTTATTCCTTATTTATTCACTCATACACATATTCTGGGAATGCCCAAAAATAGGAAACATTTGGACAGAAGCTACTAATTTGATAAATAAAATTACTCATTCTAAAATTAAAATAACACCTCAAATGGCTCTATTCTCAATGGACCTAGAATCCATTAACCCATGTCATACTCCAATTATTATACATATTCTCCTCATAATAAAAAATTCCATTGCAGCAAATTGGAATAGTGACAATATACCAAATATAATAGAAATTAACAACAAGCTGATACTACATCACAAATATGAAAGGAAACATGCTATATTTAATAACTCATTCGGCTTTTACCATAAAAGATGGGGATTATGGTTAGACAATTTAATTGATACTGGATGACTATTGAATCCCAAATTTATAGGTTGACTTCTACTACTCTCTGACAACCTTATAAATCTATAGATTTTCTCAAAGACACTCTACTCCAAAGATACAAAAACCTCTGTTCCTCCCTACCCAACCCTCTCTCTTTCTATCTTTTCTCCTTTCCTTCTTTTCTTTACTCTTATAATTTATTTATTTTTTTCCCTCCTTCTTTACATAAAGTTAATTCTCCCTTTTACTACTTACCCTTCCCACCTTTTTTCCTTTTCCTTTCCCAGGTTTGCCCCAATGAAGTTGTTCTTCCCTAATTTATCCTCCCTAACCCCTCCTTCCTTACCCCCTATATATACTAAATGGTTAATGTAAGTATACTTATTCATAATGTAGTTGAACAAATTTTTTAATGAAATTAATTCTGTTTTATTTGTTCAAACTTAAAATACAATAAAAATGATTGAAAATCTAGTTGATGACAAAGAGCAGTCTGCAAATGTACTGTGAATCTATTCCTATACAAGAATCCAATCACAGATCCTTTTTAGGGCTTGTTCACAGAATCCTATTTTCAATCTAAGGCTATGTGCGCACAGTGCGTTTTTCGCTGCGTTTTTGCGCGTTTTTCGGGTGCGTTTTTGGCCTCAGAACTGCATGACTTTGCTTCCCCAGCAAAGTCTATGAGTTATCAATTTTGCTGTCCGCACACAACTGTTTTTTTAAGCTGCGTTTTTGAGCTTGAAAAAAAAATGGACATGTCAATTCTTTACTGCGTTTTTCTGCGTTTTCCACCCATGCAATGCATTGGAAAAACGCAGAAATCAAAAACGCAGCAAAACGCAGCCAAAAACGCACCAAATCGCAGTAAAAACGCATGCGTTTTTTGACGCGTATTTTCGACGCAGGGGCGTTTTTGTGCATTTTTAGCGGCCAAAAACGCACAAAAACGCAGCGTCAAAAAGACGCAGTGTGCGAACCTAGCCTAAGATTGATCTAACAAAGCATCAGACCACACTTTAACCAATGTTGTTCTATGGGGCTGTGCACATGTCAAATTTTTTTTACTGTCAGTATGGCATCTATTTGTTCTAAAAAAAAAAATAAAAAAAATCAAGCTTCATGTACCCTATGTACAGTGAAAAATGGACAGCTCTCGGATGACATTCAGATGGCTTTCATGTGATGTACGTTTTTGTCACACACCCATTGATTAGAAAGGGCGAGGTTGAATTTTGACTCAGATCAAAAACTGACATTTCTCTCCTTTTTTTGTGGACACTCAAGACTTCAAAAAACACGGACATGTGAACAGGACTATAATGTGGACATATTTGTCTGAAAAATTCAGATAGAACACGCATGTGAAAAATGGATGTCTTAATGAAGCCATATTCTTGAAGACGATTTACAGCTGCTGAGATAATTAACAGAAGAAATGGAAAAATAAAAAAGTATCAGCCTACTGTATCACTGCCAGGAAATTAAGCCCATATCAATGCACAGAGATTCTGGGACGCAGACCCTGAGTAATGGGATTCTAAAGTATCATAGAAGGCACCACCTACGCGTTTCAAACCATAAAAATATAATTTTTTATGGTCTGAAATGCGTTGGAGTTGCCTTCTATGTTTTTAATGTGTGATTTTTAATATTTCGAATAAAATAAACTTTTAAGCTTCTGTGGAGCGGGATCTGGTGCTGGAATTTTTTCTATACTTTTAAATCATAAGAAATAACATATTGCTTCATGGACAATCCAATCTTTTCACGGCACGGTGGCTCAGTGGTTAGCACTGCAGTCTTGCAGCGCTGGGGTCCTCGGTTCAAATCCCACCAAGGACACCATCTGCAAGGAGTTTGTATGTTCTCCCGGTGTTTGCGTGGGTTTCCTCCGGGTACTCCGGTTTACTCCCACAATTCAAAAATATACTGATAGGGACCTTAGATTGTGAGCCCCAATGGGGACAATGTGGCTGATGTATGTAAAGCGCTGTGGAATTAATAGCGCTATATAAATGAATAAATTATTATTATTATTTTCATCATTTATAGTAGGATATACATTATTTCACAATGGGGTTCAATAGTGCACAATATTACAATTATTAATGTGATGTATATCGCTATCATTGTTGTTGCTTTTTTCCATGTATTATTGTGTTTATTATTTTATTATTACCCGCATTATTATGTTTAGTCTTATTACGACCATTATTGTATTATTGACAATTTCCAGATAATGTAAGTTGGTCACGTGGTTTCATAAATGGAATAGATGTCCTCAATGGTAGGTTCCACACCATTTTTTTTTTACTGACATAAGATTTAATCTTTTTCCCCTTTTACTATATTTGACATTTCCATAATGTCCCTGTTAACAGAGGTTACTTTGTCTCAGGACCATTGCAGCTGGTGACAATAAGTCACATAGTAATGAGCACAAAGCTAAGTGACAATAATGCATTACTCTGTGGGGCAGGGCTGCACATTTATCACAGAGGAGCTCTTTTGTTAGCAGCAGGCAGTTTACTGAATTTCTGATAGACAAGGGTAAGATGAGACATCAGTCTGAGCAGCAGGTTGACTTGACCAGACTGGGACAGACCTTCTACATGTAAGGAGGAGGGTGAGGAGGGTGAGGAGGGTGAGGAGGGTGAGGAGGGTGAGGTTGGAGCCTGCATGAGATGTGATAGAGGAGAGGGAGCTTCCTCCTGGTCAGATTACTGCTTGGCTGCTGCTTGAAGATGAGATAGGGGCAACCTGCCTCCTCCTTCCTCCTCTTTCCACCTCCTCCTTCTTCACTTGTACGCTCATTCTGAACCAAAGGGAGGAAAACTGGTGAATAAAATGGAAAACTCAAGTGAACTGGATGTATCGAACTCTACAATATGGAACTTTGGGGAAAACTTCACAGATGGGTCACTCCTGGAGGACACTTATATCATTGGAGATAACAGGACAGATCCAAGCATCATGACTGAAATGCTTCAAGGGGCTCCCCCAGAGATACTAGCCACCTCTCCACCTTTCTGGGATAGCCCACTGAACCATGGGCTGAGTGTGTTTGTTGGAATGGCTCTGTGTGTCACCATGCTGGGCTTGGGCTGCACTGTGGAAGTAAGTCAGATAGGAGAACATCTGAGAAGACCCATTGGGGTTCTCCTGGCCCTCATCAGTCAGTTTGTCCTCATGCCTTTGATGGCTTTTCTCCTGGCTTTAATCTTCAAGCTCAATGAAGTAGCAGCTATTGCTGTTCTGCTGTGTGGCTGCTGTCCTGGAGGAAACCTCTCCAACATCATGTCACTTCTTGTCAATGGAGACATGAATCTCAGGTAAATGACCTCAGCTCTGAGGAGATAAGTGTGTGTGTGTAGGTGTGTGTATGTGTGTGTATATGTGTATGTGTGTGTATATGTGTGTGTGTGTGTGTGTGTGTGTATATGTGTGTGTGTGTGTGTGTGTGTGTGTGTGTGTAGGTGTGTGTGTGTATATGTGTGTGTGTGTGTGTGTGTGTGTGTGTGTGTGTGTGTGTGTAGGTGTGTGTGTGTATATGTGTGTGTATGTGTGTGTGTGTGTGTGTGTGTGTGTGTAGGTGTGTACTGCACTATACATTTTCTGTCTATGAAGGAGAAATTGTTGCAACCTGTAGCTCTCCGCAAATTGTGGACTACAACTCTCAGAGAAAACCACAATGGGAGAAACCCACAGGTCAACCAGCTTGTAGGATGAAATCAACATACCCAATATTAGAGGGGGACAAAGCATCGTCACTACAGTAAACAATGGGGTTCATTATTAAATGAATTTCCCCAGAAAAAAGTCATATATGCAATAATTATTTTTAATCTTGCTCTGTTACATATACAATACACAAAAAAGATGAGGGGTGTAATAGTGACATACCATTGCCAATATAGAAAGCAAATGACTAGGATACGTTTGTGACAGCCATGAGGTGTCGTTAAATCTAGATGAATGCAATATTTTGACAATTTAATTTTTAATTTGGCAAATGTAACTTTTAGTATTATTATTCAGCGAACTGATCTTATTACAGCATCATGTAATACATTCTGACATTGAATAATATAAACTATTTACAAATTACAACTCTCCTAGATAAGCTATTGGGATAGTCACAATGTACATGCACTACATACATACAAAGGAAGCTTTTCTGGGGATGGAGGCAGGTTTTTTCAGAAAAAAAAAGTATTCTCATATTGCACCAAAAACAACAACAAACGGTTACATAGTTAGATTGCAATGCTTAAAATATATATATATATATTACTATAGCCTCTTTAATCTGAGAGCAGCATAACGTAGCGACAGAGATCCTGATTCCAGCAATGTGTTACTTGCTGGGCTGAATAGTGTACTTTTGAGAAAATCACTGTTTAATCAGCAGTCGATTATCATTACAGGACTACTTGGCGTGCTGCAGGTAGTCCAGCAGATTCATGAGCTCTGTATAACTACTAGATCTGCAGAGAGAAAACATTGATTTTATCAAAATGACAGCAAACAGCCCAGTAAGTGACACATCACTGGAATCAGGGTCTCTGTCTCTACATTATGCTGCTCTCAGAAGGGGGAGCAAAAACCTGGTGACAGATTCTCTTTAAAGAGGACCAATCAGTCGGATTTTGCTATATGAAGTAAAGGTAGTGCCATACAGGCACTAAGATGCTGAATCCAGGGAACCTGTTGTAGAACGATCCGATGCTTGGTTGATTAAATTTCTTTAATCAAAGTTGCAAAAATGCCCTGCACTCTGATTGATGTGTGCAGCATGGGTAGGTTTTTGTGGGACGGGTCCTCGCGTTTATTCCTTCTAACTTGCCCCCTTTTCATTGCTGTTGTTAGCAGCGTTTGCGCATTGCCACAGTAATTCTGTCTTCAATAAAATGGTACCGGAAATTGCGGTACACTCATGCGCAGACTGCAGCGCCATATTAATGAAGACACTGCCACTGCCACTGATTTATTTATTTTTTTTACACCTGCACACGCGCCCCTGCTGCTCATGGTCTTCACCCGCAGTATGTTCAATAAAATAGCGCGGGAGATCGCAGTTCGCGCATGCGTGGTCTGTGGCATCATTTTAATAAAGACAGAATTACTGTGGCAATACGCAAACGTCGCCAACAACAGCAATAGCGGTGCGGCGCGATATTCAAATAAAGAAAAGGAGAAACATCATAGAGGATGCTGGAGGAAGACTTTACAGGAATGACCGACTGTATTGCAAATATAAAAATGGCTATTTTTGAGTACATACATTATGTTATACAATAACATACTGTTGATTCAGACAGACAATGGTTCATCATTACAAAAACCTTGTGCATACTTAAGGATTTTGGTGCATTTGCTTTATATACACAGACAGACAATATATCCATTGTAACAGAAACTTTGAGATTTACTTAGGGGTGCTTCACACATAGCGAGATCGCTACCGAAATCGCTGCTACGGCACGTGACCTCATTAGCGATCTCGCTGTGTGTGACACTGAGCAGCGATCTGGCCCCTGCTGCGAGATCGCTGCTCGTTACACACAGCCCTGGTTCGTTTTCTTCAAAGGCGCTCTCCCGCTGGGAAGCACACAGATCACTGTGTGTGACAGCGAGAGAGCAACGAAGTGAAGCGAGCAGGGAGCAGGAGCCGGCATCTGGCAGCTGTGGTAAGCTGTAACCAGAGTAAACATCGGGTAACCAAGGTGGTTACCCGATATTTACCTTAGTTACCAGCCTCCGCAGCTCTCACGCTGCTTGTGCTGCCGGCTCCGGCTCTCTGCACATGTAGCTGCTGTACACATCGGGTTAATTAACCCGATGTGTACTGTAGCTAGGAGAGCAAGGAGCCAGCGCTAAGCAGTGTGCGCGGCTCCCTGCTCTCTGCACATGTAGATGCAGTACACATCGGGTTAATTAACCCGATGTGTACTGTAGCTAGGAGAGCAGGGAGCCAGCGCTAAGCAGTGTGCGCGGCTCCCTGCTCTCTGCACATGTAGCTGCAGTACACATCGGGTTAATTAACCCGATGTGTACTGTAGCTAGGAGAGCAAGAAGCTAGCGCTAAGCAGTGTGTGCGGCTCCCTGCTCTCGCGGTTATGATCGCTGCTTCGGCTGCTGTGTTTGACAGCTAAGCAGCGATCATAACAGCGACTTACAAGGTCGCTGTTACGTCACAGAAAATGGTGACGTAACAGCGACCTCGTTGTCGCTGTCGCTTAGTGTGAACCAGCCCTTAGCTCCAATATCTGAAATATACTGTTGGGAGATTTGCATTGTGTGGGTTTATTGCCCCATTGTTTGAGATTGTGAGGTGTATGTCTAACTTATCTTAATTCAAAGGCCGGCCACCAGAGGACATGGGTCAGTGAGCCATACAACACATTAATTATAAGGCTATGTGCGCACTTTTCCGTTTTTTCTTGCGTTTTAGTCACGTTACAAACTGTATTATGTCATTAACAAATTGCATGCTTTTGCTTCCCCAGCAAAGTCTGTGAGAAATCAAAATTTCCAAGCGCACGTTGCATTCTTTTTGTCGGCATTTTGTTTGACAAATAATTGTTAAAATCTTTGACAAAAAAAAGCAGCATATTACTTCTTTTTGCGTTTTGGTCACGTTTTGTCACCCATTGAAATGAATGAGGTGTGTCCAAAATGCAACCAAAATGTTAGCTGTGCATTTGCATTACGTTTTTGTTGTGTTTTGGATCCGTTCTTGTCAACAAAAATGCAGGTCACCAACTTTTCTCCATTCTCCCTCTCTGTCTCTCTCCACTTCATACTCACTGATCACCAGCACAGCTGCCACACTGCTCCCGAGGCCTCTCCTGCTTCTGAAAGTGCCAGCTGCTCATTAGGCTCATTTCATATTCACTGCTTCCCCCGCCCACCGGCGCCTATGATTGGTTTCAGTGAGATGTGCCCCAATGCTGAGTGACAGCTGTCTGAATGCAACCAATCACAGCTGCCAGTGGGCGGGTCTATATCGTATAGTAAAATAAATAAATACATAAATGGATAGTTAAAACAAAAAGACGCTTCACAGCTGTGGGCTGGTATTCTCATACTGGGGAGACCCATGTTATTAAGAGTTCCCCAGCCTAAAAATATTAGCCAACAGCCCACCGGAATTGCCGCATCCATTAGATGTGACATTCCTGGGACTTTACCCAGCTCATCCCGATTGCCCTGGTGCGGTGGCAATTGGGGTAATAAGGAGTTAATGGCAGCCCATAGCTGCCACTAAAGGCCCAGTCACACTAAACAACTTACCAGCGATCCCAACAACGATCCAACCTGATAGGGATCGCTGGTAAGTTGCTAGGAGGTTGCTGGTGAGATGTCACACTGCGACGCTCCAGCGATCCCACCAGCAACCTGACCTGGCAGTGATCGCTGGAGTGCGGCTACACGAGTTGCTGGTGAGCTCACCAGCAACCAGTGTTCCAGCCCCCAGCCAGCAGCGCCGCGTGGAAGATGCTGCGCTTGGTAACTAAGGTAAATATCGGGTAACCAACCCGATATTTACCTTGGTTACCAGTGCACGCAGCTACACGTGCAGAGAGCAGGGTGCAGCGCACACCGCTTAGCGCTGGCTCCCTGCTCTCCTAGTTACAGCACACATCGGGTTAATTACCCGATGTGTGCTGCAGCTACATGTGCACAGAGCAGGGAGCAGCGCACACTGCTTAGCGCTGGCTCCCTGCTCTCCTAGTTACAGCACACATTGGGTTAATTACCCGATGTGTGCTGTAGCTACATGTGCAAGAAGCAGGAGCCGGCACTGACAGCGTGAGAGCGGAGGACGCTGGTAACGAAGGTAAATATCGGGTAACCAAGGACAGGGCTTCTTGGTTACCCGATGTTTACCGTGGTTACCAGTGTCCGCAGAAGCCGGCTCCTGCTGCCTGCACATTTAGTTGTTGCTGTCTCGCTGTCACACACAGCGATCTGTGCTTCACAGCGGGACAGCATCAACTAAAAAATGGCCCAGGACATTCAGCAACAACCAACGACCTCACAGCAGGGGCCAGGTTGTTGCTGGATGTCACACACAGCAACATCACTAGCAACATCGCTGTTACGTCACAAAAGTTGTTCGTTAGCAGCGATGTTGCTAGCGATGTTGCTTAGTGTGACTGGGCCTTAAAGCTGGGGTCACACATAGCGACAGCGACATCGCTGTTACGTCACCATTTTCTGTGACGTAACAGCGACCTTGTAAGTCGCTGTTATGATCGCTGCTTAGCTGTCAAACACAGAGACGCAGCAGCGATCATAACGTCGCTACATGTGCAGAGAGCAGGGAGCCGCGCACACTGCTTAGCGCTGGCTCCTTGCTCTCCTAGCTACAGTACACATCGGGTTAACTACTTGATGCGTACTGCAGCTACATGTCACAGTGCAGAGAGCAGGGAGCCGCGCACACTGCTTAGCGCTGGCTCCTTGCTCTCCTAGCTACAGTACACATGGGGTTAATTACCCGATGCGTACTGCAGCTACATGTCAGTGCACAGAGCAGGAGCCGGCACTAGCAGCAAGAGCGGCGGAGGCTGGTAACGAAGGTAAATATCGGGTAACCAGGGAAAGGTCTTCCCTTGGTTACCCGATGTTTACATTGGTTACAGCTTTCCGCAGCTGCCAGACGCCGGCTCCTGCTCTCTGCTCGCTTCATTTCGTCGCTCTCTCGCTGTCACACACAGCGATGTGTACTTCACAGCGGGAGAGCGACGACGAAAAAATGAAGCAGGACATTCAGCAACGAGCAACGACCTCACAGCAGGGGCCAGCTCGTTGCTGGATGTCACACACAGCGACAGCGACGGGACGTCGCTGCAACGTCACAGAAAATGGTGACGTAGCAGCGACGTCGTTGTCGTCGTCGCTGTGTGTGACACCACCTTAAGTCCTAGATTAGTCATGGCAGGCGTCTATGAGACACCCTCTCATTACTAATCTGGAAGTGAAAGTAAATAAACACGAACACCAAAAAATCCTTTATTTGAAATAAAAGACAAAAAAGCCACCCTCTCGGTCCTTGCAATCAACACATCCCAGATTGTATTTTGGAAAAATCTAATCACAAAACCTCTTTATGAAGGTTCAGGCAAATAGTGTATGTCATTTACCAATTTACACTTCACATTATCATCAATAACAAGCAGCTGCACTACAAGGAGCCTGAATTAGTATAGTTAATTTCTCGATAGGCAATCATACCCATGTTCATACTGTTTCTGATCTAAAGCTGCATGTCTTCTTATTCACAGGATCATTGGTGTTGCACTATACCTGTGCATGCTTATTTATTTGGTGTATTTGCTTATATAGGGCCATCATAGTCCGCAGCACTTTACAGACATTACATACCAGTTTGGCATATGACCCCATTAAATACAGTGTATGACATTTGTGTACTAGGCATAGGTGGCAGAAGTAAAACAAAGGAGAATGCCAAAAAAAAGCACAAAACAAAATGTAAATTATGCCCCACCCATTTATCAGTGACACACACACACACACACACACACACACACACACACACCCAACCACAAACACACACCAGCCTGACACCTATTCAGCTTTATACTACTGCAATTAAGACACCTTTGTTACAAACATAGCAACATGATGTGATGTCACAAAGGTCCTTAAGTGATCTCATCATCAAGATATAAACGCTGGGGCATAGTCACATGACTGAATTCACCAAACGTCCTAAGACTATCTTTTTTTTTCTTTTCTTTATTTTTTTAAATCTTTAAATGGTTTATTTAGAAACTATTATGACAGCAAAATACAAGTCATTGGACCTAATGGCCCATTTGCAATAACACCATTGTGCCCAAAACAAAGTGTACAACAAGACTTACAGATAAAGAAAAACACCAGTCAGTAAACCGACGTACATCCCGTTCTGAGTGTATGAATATTCAAGGTTCCAATAAGATTTTCCTTATATTTTGCAAATTTAAAAGTAACATACTGTAGAACAAAAATAGGCAAAAGTTCAAGATGAAAAGAAAAGAAGGCAAGAAATAAAAAGCAAAAGCTTATAGAGGAAAAAGGAAGGGGGGTACAGCAGAAATGAAGTGTGTGTGTAGGGAGGGATAGGGTAGCCACTCCGACCCACCATCACCAGAGGGATTACAGAGCTGCAGAATCGTTAGTTCCCAAGCGGTCTCCCACCAGAACTCTATATTCCTCTTATTGTTGGAAATCCATCCACTCCCGCCAGGTGGCCCAGAATTCAATATAAGGCCCCCTGCACACATCAGTGATTCTGGTACGCATGTGTTTTTTTTATACGTACCAGAATCACTGACATACGCAGACCCATTATAATCAATGGGTCTGCTCACACATCAGTGATTTTTCACTGAACGTGTCTCCGTGCAGCGTACACGCGTGTCCGTGATTCTGCACAGAGACAAGTCGGTTTTTTTCTGGCATCACTGAAGACCCATGGACCACACTGTGGTGTGATCCGTGTGTGATCCGTGAAACACGCACCAGAAAACCACTGACATATCAAATAATAAACATTTTCAACTCCCCTTTCCAGCGACGCGCTGTGCAGCCTCCGCTCTCTGCAGCACCTGCCTGGCTCATGAATATTCATGAAAGCAGGAATAGCCGACCCGGAAGAAGCTGCAGAGAGCGGTGGGCGGACGCTGCAGAGCCGAGGAGTTCAGCACCATGGACAGCAGTAGTGAAGGCAGGTGAGTAATGTCCATTTACAATCACGGATTGCACATGGACAACCCACGTGTGCCGTGAATCACGGAACACGGAGGGACAAGTGCGTGTTTTACACGTCAGTGAAGAACGTTAGTGTTTTTCACTGACGTGTGAAACGGGCCTAAGAGACATGCATTGAGGAGGTCAGGTCCTCCATATTCATGAGGTCATTGACCTTGGTGATCCACTGTACCATCGTAGGAGGTGACTGACTCCTCCATCTCGCTGGAATAAATAATCTAGCTGCCATTATGAGGAATTTCCTCAGGGAGGTTTTGTATGTTTTTAATGGGGTCACACAGTGATGCAACAGGAAGATAGCAGATCCCATCTCCTCAGTGGTTCCAGTAACCAATCGGATGATATCAGATACTCAGTTCCAAAACGGTTGGATCGCCGCGCAGTCCCAAAACACGTGAAGCATAGTTCCTTCCTCTCTTCCACACCTCTAGCAGGTGGGATCCACCGAAGGAAATATGGCATGAACCTTAGATGGCACCCTGTACCATCTGGATAGTAATTTATAACTGGCCTCCTGGAACGTAGAGCTAATGGATGAACTATGTGCAAGCAGGAAAACACGGTCCCATTGGTCCGGGGTGAGACTGAAGCCCAGGTCCTGTTCCCATTGTGGTGCAAACGGAGGAGGGGGTTGGTCTGAGGGGGAGGTTAGAAGAGAGTACACCGCCGAGAGCGAGTGCCTTATCGGGTCCGTTCCCATGCAAGTAAATTCAAATTGTGTCTTGGGCCGCTGGAAGTTCGTCTTAGTCGGGGGGTTTCTGAAAAAGTGTACCAATTGCAAGCATCTCCACTGTCCAAGTGGGGCCGGGACCTGTCTAGCGGCCAACATGGCAGCCGAGGGCCATGCCTCCTGATCTCCAAAGTCCTCCACCCGATCCACCCCATTGTGTACCCACAATTGAAATATGGTATCCGCTCTTCCTGGTTCAAAAGAGGGATGACTCAGGATAGGCATCATTCGGGAATGTAAGGGGATCAATTCCGCACGCACCACGCCTGTATTGCAGTATGTCACAGATGGGCCAGGGTAGTTTATTGAGGTGTATTGGAGAAAAGGACTGCTCTATTTGTTCCCACGCCTTCTGTGTACCATTCCTGCACCAATCAATCATTCTGGTAAGGTGTCCTGCTAAATGATATCACTTCATGTCAGGCAACCCAATCCCATCTCTGCGTTTGGCTCTAAATAGGATAGTTCTTTTTATGCGTACCGATTTGCCTGCCCATATAAAAGATGACTGAATCGACTTGAGCGTCTTGAAAAAGGCCGATGGAAATTTACCTGGGAGAGCTTATAGAAGATACAAGATCCTGGGCAAAATGTTCATCTTACAGATCTGACATCTGCCAAACGATGAGAACAAACATTTCACCCACCGGTCACAGTCCTTCCTAATAGAGGCGAGCACAGCTGGAAAGATATATGAATAAAGGAGACCCAGGTCGCTGGTTAGACGTATCCCCAAATAAATAAGAGATTGGGCCACTCATCGAAAGCTAAAAGATGTTTTCATCTCTTCCACCTCTCTAGGGGGGGATTGATGTTAAGAGCTTCAGATTTTAAGAAGTTAATTTTAAAATTTGATAGGTGGGAATATATCTGGAACTCTGTCATCAAGTTGGGGAGGGAAATTCTGGGAGCTGAAACAAAGAACAGGAGATCATCTGCATATGCAGCTACTTTATGTGTGACCTGGCGCACCGCAATGCCCGAAATATCCTCATTAGCTCGTACATGTCTGAGGAAGGGTTCCAGCGTTAGGATGAATATAAGAGGAGCTAGTGGGCATCCCTGATGGGTACCGTTGGAAATATTAAATGGGTCCGAAAGGATCTCATTCACCCGGACCCTCTCCGAGGGTACCGAGTATAGAGACAATATCCATCCCAACAATCCATTCCCCAACCCCAGACTTCTGAGTGTGACTTCCATAAATGTCCAATCCACTCTGTCGAATGCCTTTTCGGCGTCTGTCGACAGTAACATGGTCGGTATTCCCCCTATTTTAGCTTTATGTATTAGATTGATGGCCTTAATTGTGTTGTCCCGGGCCTCGCGTCCCGCCTTAAACCCCGCCTGATCTGGATGGATAATCCGTGGAAGCAAAGGTGCCAGCCTATTTGCTAGAATTTTAGCAAATAGTTTAGTGTCCACATTCAATAACGATATTGGGCGATAACTGGCACACTGTGTCGGATCTTCCCATGCCTTCGGTAATACTGTAATGTGTGCGCTCAACGAGTCAACGTTGGGATTTGAGTCCTTCAGGGTCCTAGAATTAGAAGCAGACAGAAGGTGCGAGGACAGCACAACTTTAATTTTTTTGTAATACACGAGGGGTAGGCCCTCGGGCCCTGGTGCCTTTCCTTTTTTTGATGATGCAATAGCATCCCCGAGCTCTTGGTTCGAAATTGAGAGTTCTAGCACTGTGATCTCCGATTCCTCCAGGCGCGGCATTTTAGCCTCTTTAATATAATCTAGAATTTTACGCTTGAGGGTTAAGTTTGACTTTAGGAGATCATTTGTTTCTAAATTGTATAGGATCGCATACAATTTTTGAAAAGTCTCAGCAATTTCCAAGGAAGAATATAGCATGGTGCCCCGAGAATGTGTAGAGGCTATTTTAGAGGTGAATGTTGACACCTGTTGCTGTCTACAGGCCGCTTTACACGCTGCGACATCGCTCAAGGGATCTCGTTGGGGTCACGGAATTTGTGACGCACATCCGGCCGCTTTAGCGATGTCGTTGCGTGTGACACCTATGAGCGATTTTGAATCGTCGCAAAAATGTTCAAAATCGCTCATCGGTGACATGCCCCCGTATTCACGATTATCGCTGCTGCAGCTAGCGATGTAGTTCCTCGTTGCTGCGGCAGCACACATCGCTATGTGTGACACCGCAGGAATGAGGAACCTCACCTTACCTGCGTCTGCCCGCAATGAGGAAGGAAGGAGGTGGGCGGGATGTTACGTCCTGCTCATCTCCGCCCCTCCGCTTCTATTGGGCGGCGGTTCAGTGACGCTGCTGTGACGTCGCTGTAACGCTGAACGAACTGCCCCCTTACAAAGGAGGCGGTTCGCCGGTCACAGCAACGTCGCTAGGCAGGTAAGTAGTGTGATGGGTCCGCGCGATGTTGTGCGCCACGGGCAGCGACTTGCCCGTGTCGCACAACCGATGGGGGCGGGTACGCACGCTAGTGATATCGGTCAAGATATCGCAGCGTGTAAAGCGGCTGTGACACCCCGGACTAGTGGGGTCGTCCCAGGTAGTCACACACAACATCACACCCCCTCCCGATTAGGTAACATCAGCCAAACTAAAAACCTTGTCACCACCCTCCAGGTTTGATGTCCACACCAGGGGACGGAGCCAGGCGGTTGGCTCCGCCCACCGAGGAGTTCACAGGCCTGGAGGCGGGAAAACAGTGAGTCAAGTTCAGGTTCTAGAGGAGTCAAATTCGAGCACAGGTGTAGAGCAGTCAAGGTCACGGGCAGTCCTGTGTCCGGGCCCTGATAAGAGACTACCAGGTGGCTGGGTCGGAGCCCAGTCACCATTGGCAAGGAGGCAGATGATGGTGGCCATCTGCAGGAGACCGGGAAGACGACTGGTGGAACCGTAAGGGACTGGGACAGGGTAGTGGCCCGCCGGAACCGGGGAGCCAACTGGATACCGGAGCACCAGGCAGGGTACTCAGACCCAGTACAAAGCCCTGAACCGACAGGGCCGAGTCGAATCAACTAATTGCGGACTGGACTTAAGGACCTATCCCACACAAGCCCCGTTAGAAGGCAACAGCCCAACCATACAAGGTAAAGCCACTGCCAGGGCATAGAGACCCAAAGGGCCAGCGTCTGCGGGCAAATGGGCTCCTACGGCATATTCAAGTCGGGGAGCGGACTACCAGTGTCTAGGCATAGGAGCCAAACATTTACACACAGAGGTGCAGGAGAAAGGAGGAAACCACCAACCTATTCTGGGAGAAGCTGCAGCCGGCTGCGAGCCCCGTTCATCACTCCGTTTGGTTTACCAGAGACTCCAGTGTCTTGTGTCAGAGTGAGTACACCAGTGCCATCAGGCACCACACCGCACTGCACCGCAACACTTCACCCTGCACCCCGGCCCTCGACTACCGGGCCCCGGGACCAACACCCCCTACCCACAGAGGGGTCAACACCTAGCTGAGATGAGAGGAGAGGGAGGTGGTGCAGGAGGACGGAGGAGAGAATTGAAAGTGTTGAATAGCTGTTTAGGGTTGTGAGAGAGAGAGGATATGAGGGATGAGAAGTAGGTTTGTTTTGCCGCAGTGAGTGTGGACTTGAAAGTGGTGAGGGACTCTTTATATGCAATGAAGTGCTCAGTGGAATGAGACTTCTTCCATCTGCACTCAGCAATTCTGGAAGCCCGTCTCAGTTCTTTAGTCTGACTCGTGTACCAGGGTTGCCTGTTGATTGTGCGGGTTTTGGTGTGTGTGAGGGGGGCAGCTGATTCGAGAACTGCAGAGATTGTAGTGTTGTATAAAGTTGAAGCAGCATCTGCATCGTGTAAAAATGCAATGTCTGTGCGAGGGAGTAGGGACTGAGAAAGTGCGTGTAAATCAAGGTGTTTAAAACATTTGCAAATGATATGAGGTGCATATAACATGTATGGATACAAAAAATCATTGTGGATGATATATGTTAAAGGGCTAATTAACACGCCCAGCTCCAGGGCCGGGGGGTACTCGTTACCGGGCCGGACTAGTCCTGTGATGTCGCCGCGGCGTGGCCCGGTTCCGTGACCCTGGCGGTGTCTTTCAGTAATAAAGTGATGATGATTGTGATGATGGGAGTTGTAGTTAAAAGTAAAAGTTTGTGACGCCACCTGTGGTACTGCGGCTATGTGGGCTGCCGCTGCGCTGTGTATTCCCTGGGGCAGATGATGATGATGCAGCTGAGGTGATATTGCTCCCCACAGGTAGAGCTTGACGCCCGGGGATCATGAGAGGGCGCGGGAAGGATGTAGATGACACTGGGGTTGCAGTCAAAGTCTTTACTCACGGTACCAGTTCCACAAATGTACAGTAAGCCGGCAATCACCCGCGGTATGCTGGGATCCACCGTGATGGACTCCCGCCGATCCCGGGCAGCTCAAAGGTCAATACCGGTGCACCCCTCAGATGTGTCTTTCCTGGTCGTCTCTACTGCGCTGGCTCTCGCCCTCCTGTCCCACGCCTCCGCACACAGAGCCCTGAGCCTGGACCTTCAACAGGTTTTCTGCCTGCTTTGCCCACTGATGCTCTGTGGCCCCCTTCCAGCGGATTTGTGTGCTGATTTGCGGCCCTGGATGCTTGTAGCCACCCAGGCCCCCGGTGTTACTAAAGAGTACGTTAGTTTTCTTTTAGTCTAGGGAACGGGTCCCCGTTTTGCAGCCAGATCCTTCCACCCGGTGTTCTGTGGAGCAAGCCCACGGGTGCCTCCCGCACTCCCGTGTGTGTCTAGGATACCTTCTGTGTCACCCGGGTCGAGCAGGACCCCTGGGTCTCTACACTCCGGTGGCCTCCTCACCACCCCTCTTGACCGTTAACCTCTAACTGACACTGTCAACTGTCCACTGACTTCCTGCCCACTCACCCCAGACACCTCCCCACTAAGCTCCACCCCCAGACTGGCTTTGGGGACGGTGCTAGCCACTATACAAGTCCAGTTGCACTAGATCCTAACCACGGTTTAGTGGAGTGTTGTGATGAGTCTGTCTGTGTGCGTGTGTCATGTGAACTGGTGGATAACCCCTTCCTTACCCCTTACCCTGGGATGGGCAGCACCTCTGTGGCGACGGAAGCCTCAGGGGCGCCACATGATCCTATACGTTAATTATATTTCCCTGTAGTGCTAAGAACTTACAGGCAGATAGTGGCTACCTGCCCGTGTTGCCCAGCACAGAGCTCTGCTGGCTCAGATTGGCCACCGGACGCTCCTGCCCGGGCTTCCGCGCCTTTTAGTGACATCATGTTAACAGAGCAGCTTCTTCCCTTCTGTTCTGTCAATGGGGAGTTACTGCCAATTTCTTCTTGGTTGACGACTGGCACCCTATTGACATCCACAGTGATGACCCAGTGACAGAACAGAAGGGAAGCAGCATACATAGACATACCTATTTATACACACACAAAGTATGTGCCAGATATATAAACTGTATACACACACACACACACACACACACACACTGTTTTTCCACATGCACTCATATACCTACAGAGAAACACACACTGTATACTGTACATACACAATATTACATGCATAGTACACTGTGCACAATATTACTTTTACTGTACACCAAATACACACTTATATATACTACATACTATTATATACATTATACGTGCACTTATATACATACAATATTACATATGTTGCGCCCCTGAGGCTTCAGTCGCCACAGAAGTACTGCACCTCATCCAAAGGTGTGGTATTCCGTCCAGGGTATCAGGTCATCACTGGTTCACACAAAACACAACACTCTCACTCGGCAACACCTCATCAGACATGGCAAGGGCATCTTAAACCCGAAGCCAGGCCGGGGGCTGGAGTCTTAGGAGTGGGAATACACAGTAGTGGAGTGTGGAGAAAGACAGGGAGTTGAAAGGAGCAGTGGAGGAGGAAAGACCTGTGGTCTAGAGCTGGCACTGCTCGACCAAGGCACAAGACATAAGGGGTCCTAGTGACCATGGGAAGTGCAACATCCTCACGTGGCCTTGTTCCACATACAATTCTTGGGTGGAAGGACTTGGCCGCAAATTGGGGACTGGTCCCTAGGCTAGAGGAGAAGAACCTACGTACTCCGCTAGTAAAACCAGAGGCTGAGGTGACTGCAAGTGTAGCGCCCCATGGGGCAGGTGTTTTAACCTACTCATTGCTGGGCTGGGGGTGCAGATCCTCTGCGATGTCATGGGGTGGCCTGGCCCGATTCTGTTACCCCGAGGCGTACAGGAGGGAGAGGGAAGGCGGTGGACCGGAGGCAGGACGGAGGTAGGGGGTGGTAGTGACAGTTAGGAAAGTCTATTAGATGATCGTGACGCCACCTGTGGCACGCGGCCAGGGATGGGCCTCCGCTGCGGGTGCTGCTCTCCGGGGCTGATGGTGAGGTCGCAGCTGGGATGGTGTTGCTCCCCACAGGCGGAGCGGGATTACCCCAGGGAGGATGATGGAGGTCGGACCAAGGTGGTGGTAGTCCCCGATGCAGCAGCGCTGGGTGCTAGTAAAGGATAGGCAGAGACAGGGGCTGCTGTTCCAGGTCTTTTTACTCACAGGTAGTTCAGGCGCTGCCCCAGAGCACCGGTCTCCACCACGATGGGCTCCAGCCGATCCCAGATCCATGAAAGGTCAAGTCCGGTGTGTCAGCCTGTGAGCCCTTTCCTCCTTTGATGTGTAGCGCCCCTGAAGCCATCAGGGTGCTACAAGGTTCTGCATCCCCACAAGGATGCAGGGCCTACTCCCTAGGGCCCTGGGAGACCAGTGCCGGTAACACCTAAAACCCAGGTAATCCCCCATACAATGGTACTTAGCTAGGGTCGGACCAATGCATGGCTGCCTTGAGGTGGAACCAGTCCAGTCCACTAGTTGACCAGGTGGGAGGGGCAGACTGTGGAAAGTAGTCAGTCAGAGTTCAGAGTAGTAGGAGAGGAGTGAAGGTGGAAGCGAAGCGATGTCCTGACTCGGGTTAACAGTGACCTGGTACCCAGGAGAGTAGCTGAAGGTAGATTACGGTGGAGTACTCCCGGAACTACGCACGGGGTGCAGGACCCTAGGACAGGAAAGAGCTCCAAGCCGACCTGTTAACACATGTACAGCGAGGGGACTATCAAGGACCTCGCTGACCCTAAGAATCCAAATCAGTAGCAAAGGGAGAATCGGGGACAGGACCAGAGACTCCAACCCCACAGGGTTCACGCTACCGTCAGGCGGACAGAAGTGGACAAACCACCAGACGGGGACCCCCAGTTGCTCTACGCCATGGGGACCCATTTACCAGAGACAGGTGCAGGGGAAGAAGGTACCAGAGTACTAAACCGGCACTGGGACAAAGGGGACCTGGAGGTGAAACCAGCCGGCCTCGGGTAATCTGTTACCATCAAGCAGCAGTGAGTTAAAACCAGTTGCACTATACCTCTGTGTGGACTACCTTCTTCCGACGCCCGTTACATCACCCATCCTCTGGGGCCCGGTCCTGCTTGAGGAGGGCCTACCACCCAGGCTGCAGTTAACACCAGCCCCAGTAGTGGTATTCTGCAGCGGCGGCTCCACATATATAGCCGCAACACCGCAAGTGGCGTCACATATGAACATTACTCTAATCCCCTGTAAATACACCCCCATTACAAAAAGGGCCCAGGGCACGGAACCAGGCAACAGCCACCACGTGACATTCCCAAGAGAGACACTGCCCGGGACCGAGTACCCAATATCCCTGGGCGCAACAGATGCGCTAAGTATCGGACCCCCGTGACGTGAAGCACTTGGGGATCCCGGTGTCAGTAAAGTGTCCCCGTTCTGTATGCTGATAGCGCGGTTCCGTTATGGGGCCGGTCCTCAACCCCGGATCCTATATGCTATTTGGCTGCAGACTCGTTGGGACGGGTCCGGTGACTGTTGTAACCGTTCCCGGCGACCCTTGCAGAGTTGGTAGATAACGTGACTGTCACAAACCACCGGGGGGGTCACTCAGAAATCCCCCGCGCTGGCTACCAGTACGTCACAATCGGGGGGTAACAAGTGGGGGTCACCCCTCCTTTATACCTCCCGACCGACAGACAGAGCACGTGACGCGCTCTCTAGCGCCCCTCTTATAGTCAGGCCAATTATGGAATTGCCCGACAATAAGCAAGGAGGCCGCTATACTACTTATGCCGATTATTGAAGGGTCCCCGGTGAGAGTAAGGTATATATTCCCCCGACCTCTGCGGGCGGAATATATAAAATCTCCCCGAATCTCACTGGCCTCCCCACAATAATCCTTGGCACAAACTCGCTGCCACCAACCGCTTCACGGTAACTATTAGCCGAACACACAGACGTGGGATTCAAGATCGAGATAACAGAACAGCCCAAGATTAATTATATAATTTAATCAGCCTAAAGCACACTAGAAACTACAATATATACAATAGGGAATCTACAGAATATACATATGTCAGAGTACAGTTACAATCAAAGCATGGGTTACAAACAGGCATACACAGTTCCAGCAGTTACCTTGTTGCGTCTGGCCACAGGGGGGCGCTGTAGACCAGGTTTCCAGGAACTCCCTCACAGGTCTTTCCCAACCAGGCCCCCGAGCAGAAGAACACTGGAAAATGGCCGAAGTAGGGTTATCAACCTGGGCAGATCCAGGTCCCCTCCTACCTTAGTGACCTCACAGGGAAGCACTGCCACTCCCCCTGCATGGATCAGAATTATCCAGCAAAGGGGATATTGGCCATAACTTTGCCTGGGAGCGTCGTAGGCGGACGACAATGC
This sequence comes from Anomaloglossus baeobatrachus, assembly GCF_048569485.1. Lineage (NCBI taxonomy): Eukaryota > Metazoa > Chordata > Amphibia > Anura > Aromobatidae > Anomaloglossus > Anomaloglossus baeobatrachus. Next base: position 126,294,756 of record NC_134353.1, read on the forward strand.
TCTCATTGTGACAGTTATGAATTTAGCTACAGAACGAGGGGACTCATGACCTGTCTACGAGTTCCCATATGGCTGATATCACGCCTGGGGTATTTCCCAAGCTCCCCCTTCCATAAAAAAGGTGTGCCAGCATCGTCCGCCTGCGCAAACACCATTTTTATGGTTGCCATATTTATCGGAGATATGGCTTGCGAGATATGAACCATTTTTTACTGGAGTCGTTCTGTCTGGCTACTTCCAAGCCTTGCTAATGAGATACAACTCTTGTTACAGGGGGACGGCAGGGAGTCATCCTGTGTCCATTGTCCTCACATCATCTCATCTCCATATCAGAGGAGATGGCTGTTGGAGGTGTAAGTGGGATGTGACACCTCCACAGATGCTGGACATTTGAGAACAAGCAGGGAGGGGGCACTGCCAGGGAGTGATGAGAGCAATTATGACTTCTAGTCATAATTCCTCTTCATATCCCAGGATTTACCTCACACCTCCCCCCTTTTGAGGGCGCTAGGGGGCAGCACACTCCGGTGTTCCCCCGTGCGCCCGTCCGCGACCTCTCCTTGTCGGGACAGCCCGTCTGCGTTACCGTGGTCACGGCCCCTTTTGTGGCGAATGGTGAAGTTGTATTGCTGGAGCGCAAGGCTCCATCGCAACAATCGCCCATTCGTCCCAGAGACGGTGTGCAACCAGCTGAGGGGATTGTGGTCCGTCTCCACGATGAAGTGGCGCCCGTATAGATAGGGTTGCAGACGCTGCAGGGCCCACACTATGGCCAGGCACTCCTTCTCCATCGTGGAATAGGCAACTTCCCTTGGTAACAGCTTCCTGCTCAGGTACAAGACTGGGTGCTCTTGGCTCGCAGAGTCCACCTGGCTGAGCACCGCACCGAGGCCGAAGTCACTGGCGTCGGTCTGTACTACAAACGGCCGCGTGAAGTCGGCTGCCTGTAGCACGGGCGGGCTGGACAGGGCGTCCTTTAGGGCCCGGAAGGCTGTCTCGCAGTCCATTGTCCAATCGACTGCAGAGGGCAGCTTCTTCTTGGTGAGGTCCGTCAAGGGCTTTGCCAGGCTACTATAGCATGGAACAAACCTCCTATAGTACCCAGCGGTCCCCAAGAAGGACATCACCTGCTTCTTGGTCCTGGGGGTGGGCCAGGATGCGATGGCTTCCACTTTCTCAGGCTCGGGCTTCAGTGTTCTCCCACCTACCCGGTGACCGAGGTACTGGACCTCGCTCATGGCCAGCTGACACTTTCCCGGCTTGATGGTCAAACCTGCCCGGTGGATCCGCCTGAGCACCTGTGCTAGATGCTCTAGGTGGTCCTCCCAGGTGGGACTGAAGACGGCAATGTCATCCAGGTACGCGGCCGCGTACCCTTCAAGTCCCTTGAGCAGGGTGTTGACCATCCGCTGGAAAGTGGCAGGGGCATTCCTCATCCCGAATGGCATCACCGTGGACTCGTACAGTCCAAATGGGGTAATAAAGGCAGAGCGTTCCCTGGCCTTGCGAGTCAGGGGGATCTGCCAATATCCCCGGCTCAGATCCATGATGGTCAGGTACTGAGCCCCGGCCAACTGATCGAGCAGGTCATCGATGCGTGGCATTGGGTACGCATCGGCGACCGTGACAGCATTGAGCCCCCTGTAGTCCACGCAGAACCGAGTGGTTCGGTCCTTCTTAGGGACGAGGACTACAGGCGAGGCCCAAGCGCTGTTGGATGCCTGGATCACCCCCAGCTTCAGCATCTCGTCAATCTCCTGGCGCATGTGTTGCTGCACCTCCAGGGAGACCCGATATGCTGAACGCCGGATCGGGGGATGATCCCCAGTGTCCACGTGATGGACAGCCAAGTCAGTCCTTCCGGGCTGGTTGGTAAACAACCCCCGGAAGGGGTGTAGGGTGGCCCACAGCTGGGACCGTTGGTCCTCCAAGAGCTGGTGGCCAACCTCCACATCCTCAATGGATCCGCCTGCCCTAACCTGGGCTAGCATATCCAAGAGGGTTTCCGCTTCTCCCTCCTCGGGCAGGTTGCACACGGGGAGCGCACATGCCTCCCGCTCATGATGTGCCTTCATCATGTTCACATGGAAGGGCTTCCGCCTTCCACGGGCAGGGTCCAGGGTGACCAGGTACGTTACAGGGTTGAGCTGCTGGTACACGAGGTATGGGCCTTCCCAGGCTGCCTGAAGCTTGTCCTGTGGTACGGGGACCAGTACCCACACCTTTTGACCCACTTGGTAGGTCCTCTCACAAGCGTTCTGGTCGTACCAACGCTTCTGATCGGCCTGGGCTTGAGCCATATTGTCGTGTACCAGTTGCGTCAAGGCCTGCATTTTGTCCCGGAAGCGCATGACATACTCGATAACCGACACTCCAGGGGTGGCCAAATCCCCTTCCCAAGCCTCTTTCACCAGAGCCAGGGGGCCCCGCACACGTCGCCCGTACAGGAGCTCAAACGGTGAGAATCCTGTTGAGGCCTGTGGAACCTCCCGGTAAGCAAATAACAGGTGTGGGAGATACCGCTCCCAGTCACGCCCATGGGAGTCGACCAACATCTTAAGCATCTGCTTTAAGGTGCCATTGAACCGCTCACACAGGCCATTAGTCTGTGGATGGTACGGGCTGGCCACCAGATGTCGCACCTGGACCTGCTTACAGAGGGCCTCCATCAGCTGGGACATGAATTGGGTCCCCCGGTCAGTGAGCATTTCCTGGGGAAAACCCACTCGGGAGAAAATCTCCAGCAATGCGGTGGCCACCTTGTCAGCCCGAATGGACGACAAGGCCACTGCTTCTGGGTACCGGGTGGCATAGTCCACTACCGTCAGTATGAAGCGTTTCCCGGAGCTGCTGGGGATGGCCAGCGGGCCGACCAGATCCACAGCCACCCTCCTGAAAGGCTCATCGATGATGGGCAGAGATACCAGTGGGGCTTTGGGGCGTGGCCCCGCCTTCCCCACTCTCTGACAGGTTTCACACAAACGGCAGTAGGCAGCCACATCGGCCCCCATTTTTGGCCAGTAGAAATGCTGGTTTAACCTGGCCTTGGTCTTAGCGATCCCTAGGTGTCCGGCCATCGGAATCTCATGTGCGATCCGCAACAACTCCGTCCGGAACGGATAGGGTACCACCAACTGTCGGTCCCTGGGCCACGCCTCCGGTGAACCCTGCTGGACCGTGGCCCGGTACAGCCGTCCTTGGTCCCAGACCACTCGCTCCGGGTCCGAGTCCGAGGGAGGCTGTGCCGCCTGCTCCTTAAGAGCTTTCAGGCTGTCGTCAGCTTCTAACGCTGCCTGAAACCCCTGACTAGATGTGGCCAGAATCGACGAGACTGTCACATCTTCAGTCAGTACCCCGGGACCTGTGTCCTGGCCTCCACCTGACTCGGCTGCCACTTGGTCAGAAGGGGAAGAGCTATCGGACCTCCGGGAGGCCCCTTGGCTTCCAGCACTCCCACTGCGGGTGACAGCGGCCACAGCCGCTGCGACCGTGGGTCGTGCCTGCTCCTCCTCCGTTCCTGACCAAGTCGCCGGTTCAGGCAGACCTACCTGGCTTCCTGACACCCCGGTTGTGGGGGAACCATGCACCGAGATCTTACCTGGGAGCACTTCCGCTCCTGGACCGGCCCCAATCTCACCTGCCTGTTCCCCTCCTGCAGCAACAGAACCCCGCTGTGAAATCTCTGGGGACCCCACATTTGCTGTGGTAGCCCCCACCCCACACACTGGTCCTCCCCCTGCAGCACCCTGCTCTCTGCTTATCCCTGCAGAGGGCAACAGATCCCAGCTCACAGGCTGATTACTTGTAGAGGCATTGTCACACCTTTCTCTGACCCCCTCCCCTGTCACAGCTGCAGCTGTGTGTGTGTCTATGGTGTCTATGCAAGCAGAAATATCAGAGTTCACTCCCTCCTCCCTTACATCATTCATAGATAACACATTAACATTGTTAGGAGTCATGTCAGTACGGGCTGAAGGTTCAGCCCTTGGGGGGGGCCCAAACTGGGAGGTTATCTGCCCCAAATCTGTCCCAAGTAGCACGTTTGCAGGGATCCGATCAGTTACCCCCACCTCCCTCACCCCCCGCCCTGCGCCCCAGTCCACATAAATGTCAGCAACAGGCAGCGCCGGGTCAGTGCCTCCAATCCCGGAGACAGCGAGGGTTTTTCCAGGGATCAAGTCTTGGGGGGACACCATCTCAGGCCGCACCAGAGTCACCTCCGAGGCGCTGTCTCGCAGTCCTATGGTCACAGACCGGCCGACGGTGACAGGTTGGAAGCTGTCCAGGGACCTACCACCACCCCCACCCACACAATACACCTTGGGCGGCCCTTGGGACGGGGACGGAGCCGGGGCCTTGGGACGCTGAGGGCACATGGCCTTGAAGTGTCCAGGTAGGTTGCACTGGTGGCACCGTCTTGGCTCTGCCACGGGCCTGGAGAGGGGAGTTGAGGGGGACACCCCCTGCAGTCTAGGGGCAGGTGGGGCAGTCGCAGAATTCATCTTACCCCCTCTCCAGGTGCTGCTGGTGGCTGCTCTCCTGGCTTCAGGGGCCCGGTTGTTGGTGTAGTCATCGGCATGGGCAGCTGTAGCCGTGGACCCCTTTGGCTTCTGGTCTCGGATGAACTGGCGGAGATCCTCAGGGCAGTTCCACAAGAGTTGCTCCGTGATGAACAAGTCCAGGATCTCCGGTCCGGTGGAAAGCTGCAGGCCTTGGGTCCAGTGGTCGGCAGCTCGGGCAAGTGCCCGCCGGTGGTCAGCCCAGGAGTCCTTTGGTCCCTTCTGTAGGCTCCGGAACTTCTTGCGGTAGGACTCTGGAGTGAGGTTGTACTGTTGGATCAGGGCCCGCTTGATGGTGTCGTAGCCCTGATCTGCCTCAGCAGGCAAGTCCCCAAGGACATCTAGGGCCTTACCCCTTAAACGGGGGGTCAGGTATTTGGCCCACTGGTCCTTGTCCAGATGGTGCTGCAAGCAAGTCCGTTCAAAAGCAGTCAAGAAAGAGTCCAAGTCTCCATCCTTCTCCAGCACTGGGAAGTCCTCAACACGGACCTTTGGAAGTTTGGTGTCTCGAAGGTCACGTGTGGCTGATGAGGGCCGGAGCTGAGCTAGCTGCAGCTGGTAGTCACGGTCTGCCTGTCGCTCTCGCTCTCGCTCTTCACGCGCTGCCTGCCGCTCTCGCTCCGCAGCCTCACGCTCTGCGTGCCGCTCCGCAGCCTCAGCGTCACGCGCTGCCTGCCGCTCTGCCCTGCGCTCTGCCAGGAGTTCCTTGTAGCCCTTCTGGTCTCCAGCCTGGAGAAGGGCCATAGCCATTTGAAGAAGGCTATCCGAGCCTCCCAGGCTCGGTGGAATGGCACGTGGTGATCTGCGGCACGCTGCAGAGCTAGGCGATTCACTGTCCCTTTCAGAGCGGAGGGCTGGCATCTGGCTCGTTGAGGAACCTTGGGTGAGCTGCTCCTCATCTTGTCCATAATTGCCAGCTTGTGCGCTGTCCTCTGCAGAACGGTTTTCTGGCGTCGAGCTCCTGGAGGACTCGTGGGCAACCTCCTCATTGCTGTCCACAGCACCGTCCTCCCTCTCTTCGGCTCCTGCCTTAGCATTGGCCAGTTGCATAGCTCTGCTCCTGGTGCCATCAGCCATTCTTGCAGACTTTTGGTCACTGACACAGAACTGACACCTGATGCCTCCACACACCTTACAGTATCTGCACTCTGACACTCTAGTGTTGAGCTAGTCTGAAGACCCCAGCAGCCACAGCTGCTGCAGGCAGTCTTTAGTGTCTGGGAGTATGGGTCTCACACTCACACACACTATTATCTCGATCCCACCGCTATGCCACCAATATGTCACAAACCACCGGGGGGGTCACTCAGAAATCCCCCGCGCTGGCTACCAGTACGTCACAATCGGGGGGTAACAAGTGGGGGTCACCCCTCCTTTATACCTCCCGACCGACAGACAGAGCACGTGACGCGCTCTCTAGCGCCCCTCTTATAGTCAGGCCAATTATGGAATTGCCCGACAATAAGCAAGGAGGCCGCTATACTACTTATGCCGATTATTGAAGGGTCCCCGGTGAGAGTAAGGTATATATTCCCCCGACCTCTGCGGGCGGAATATATAAAATCTCCCCGAATCTCACTGGCCTCCCCACAATAATCCTTGGCACAAACTCGCTGCCACCAACCGCTTCACGGTAACTATTAGCCGAACACACAGACGTGGGATTCAAGATCGAGATAACAGAACAGCCCAAGATTAATTATATAATTTAATCAGCCTAAAGCACACTAGAAACTACAATATATACAATAGGGAATCTACAGAATATACATATGTCAGAGTACAGTTACAATCAAAGCATGGGTTACAAACAGGCATACACAGTTCCAGCAGTTACCTTGTTGCGTCTGGCCACAGGGGGGCGCTGTAGACCAGGTTTCCAGGAACTCCCTCACAGGTCTTTCCCAACCAGGCCCCCGAGCAGAAGAACACTGGAAAATGGCCGAAGTAGGGTTATCAACCTGGGCAGATCCAGGTCCCCTCCTACCTTAGTGACCTCACAGGGAAGCACTGCCACTCCCCCTGCATGGATCAGAATTATCCAGCAAAGGGGATATTGGCCATAACTTTGCCTGGGAGCGTCGTAGGCGGACGCCAATGCTCTCATTGTGACAGTTATGAATTTAGCTACAGAACGAGGGGACTCATGACCTGTCTACGAGTTCCCATATGGCTGATATCACGCCTGGGGTATTTCCCAAGCTCCCCCTTCCATAAAAAAGGTGTGCCAGCATCGTCCGCCTGCGCAAACACCATTTTTATGGTTGCCATATTTATCGGAGATATGGCTTGCGAGATATGAACCATTTTTTACTGGAGTCGTTCTGTCTGGCTACTTCCAAGCCTTGCTAATGAGATACAACTCTTGTTACAGGGGGACGGCAGGGAGTCATCCTGTGTCCATTGTCCTCACATCATCTCATCTCCATATCAGAGGAGATGGCTGTTGGAGGTGTAAGTGGGATGTGACACCTCCACAGATGCTGGACATTTGAGAACAAGCAGGGAGGGGGCACTGCCAGGGAGTGATGAGAGCAATTATGACTTCTAGTCATAATTCCTCTTCATATCCCAGGATTTACCTCACAGTGACGTTTATCTGTCCTAGGATTCTGTATCCTGACAGTGCCAGTCCCATGGAAGCAGCCGACCTGCATCTCCCCAGCGACCGTGTTGAACGCCCTGGCCCACGGAGTTGCTCTACTCTGTGTCTGAAACTGTTCTCCTTGTAGTTGTGTTCTGTGCTGTTGCCCCCAGCCTCTCACACCGGCTGTTTACCTACTCTCACTAGGTCAACCTGCTCTTCCCACTGTGTGCTCCTGACTCCCCCTGGAGGTTGCTTCTCCCTGACCCTGAGTCCCCGATTCCAGTGAATCGAGGAGCCCCTGGTGCGGTGGCGTCCTGTAAACCTACCGCTGTAGTGACCCCCTACTGTGATCCGACTCTGGCCCAGTTCCCATTGGGGAGGGCAACCCACAGACTGTATGTTTGTGTAAGTAGTACACCCTAATGGGAGTGCAGTACCCTGTGGCGCCTGAAGCCGCAGGGGCGCCACACAAGCACCGAGGCCACATCAGCACACGAGTTCGCTGGAAGGTGACTCCAAAGGACCAAGGGATAGAGATTCACGCCACCCAAAAGGGTCCGCGGGCACTGGCACAGGGCTCTGTGTGTGAGGGTGTAAAGCAGGAGGGAGAAGCAAGCGCAGGAAGACGACCAGGGAAGGTGCACATAAGAAAAGTGCACCGGACTCGACCTCCGAACTACCCAGACTCGACCTCCAAACTACCCGGGATTGGCTGGAGCCCATCACAGTGAAACCCCAGCACTCCAAAGGCAGTCACTTGCATGTCGTGTTACCTTGGAATCTGCTACAGTGAGTAGAAAAACCTTGAGACTGTATCCCTGTGTCGCTCCGTTATTCATCTGCGCCTCCAGCCCTGCATCCCTGCCATCACCTACTACTACCCCTGGGGCCCAGCTCTACCTGTGGGGAGCTACACCAACCAAGCTGTGTCACCATCTGCCCCAGAGGTCCCCATCCCACAGCAGCGGCACCTAACTTGCCGCATACCAATGGTGGCATCACAAATAAACTGTCATCATTCCCTTCCTACTTTCTAAACGACACCGCCGGGGTCACGGAACCGGGCCTCACCACCGCTGTGTCCCAGGAGCAGAACCACGGCCCGGTAACGAGGACAGTATAGAGGAGGACTGAGAGTGGAGCTTCTCCTTGTCAGAGGCTCTGCTGCTGTTAAAGCTGCCATGCCCTCCTTCCTCTCACTTTGCTTTCAGTCCCGACTACTTCTAGTGACAATGTGACAGGGAGGGAGAGGATAGTGTGATTCATGAGAGATACAACAAACAGAACAGTGCCCATGTCTCCGGCAGAGACCCTTCTAGCCGCAGCTCCAACAGAAACCGGAGAAGCAGTGGCCCGTGACGGCATCATTTACAAAGTGCAGCAGAGTGGGCCCCTACTTCTGCAAATTACGCTGGAACAGCCCCTGCTTCACCTTTCTGCAGCTACAGATGGACTGAGTTTTCAACAGTTGTCTCCTTCAAGGCCGTGGTGCAGCTGATAACCCCAAGAATGGGGCTCTGCAGAGATGCAACTTAAACAAAGTGAAGGTTCGCATGCTCTACCTCTGCTTCATTTAATATCTGTGGAGCTGCTGTACTCTGCTTTCTCCGATGTCCTATTGACAATGAATGAAGACGTTGAGTATGAGCACATCCACTCCATTCAAGACTAGGCTGCAGAGGACCATTCTGGAGGTTCTTTCTCAGGAAGACCGGAATTCCCAGGAATAGGACCAATCAGGAGCAATCAGCATGTTATCCCCTATCTTGGGAGTTTGGATAAAACCCATCTAAATATCCAAAATATTGAAGAGGAAAGAGTAAAGTTATCTGTTCTAAATTGGTGACTTTCTTCCTAAGTGGAGATGAATACCCCAGAAAAGTGTGTGGACAAAGAAATCCACTAGCTTCTGAATCATTAATGCAACCTAAATTACTATAATAAAAGATAACAAATTTATTGTGGACCTCTGTATATATTTAAAATCCAAAGGAATTGTGTCACAATTGGTGTATGAATGTAGTAATATACCATGGATTCAATACATACTATTACTATGCCAAAGGAGCACCAAGCAGCTGCAGTCTGCTCCTGGTTTGTACCTGTAGATATGAATTAATTGCATTTTGAGACGTTATTCTTGATTTAAAACACAACTAGTTTTCTCAGCTTGTCTCACACCAGCCTCATTTCCTCTGACAAAGCCAGAGTTCTGGTGAAACGTGTTGAGGAGGAGGTTATATTTTAAATCAAGAAATGTGTGTAAAGTGTGATTAATTGAGAGATGATAGCAATACATTCTTATACATTCATACACTAATTGTGACCAACTACTTTGTGATTTTAATGCTATATAGAGGACCACAATAGATTTGTTATATTTTATTATGGTCATTAAAAGTTATTTTTCTTAATGGTTCAGAAACAAGTGGATTTATTGTACTCTTAATGGGCATATAAGAATATCATGAATACAGTGGAACCTTGGTTAACGAGAACAATCCGTTCTGGGTTTGTGCTTGTTAACCAAGTTACTCGTTCAGCAAAGCAAGATTTCCCATAGGAAATCATTGCAATGCAGACAATTCGTTCCACAACTTGTTAAATGTCCCATTCTGGTCCCCTGTTGTGCCATTCCACACATGCACAAACTCACACAAACACGCACAAACACACACACACGCACACACACATATTATGCTCACCTTACCTTCCGTTCAGTCGCCAGCCTCTTGGGTCTTGTAGTTCGCCGCAATGGATTTCTCCCTCGTCGCAATGCACCGGCAAACTAGAAGACCCTGGAGGCCGGCAATGGAACGGAAGGTAAGGTAAGCATAATACTGTTTGTGCGTGCGTGCGTGTTTGTTTGTGTGTATTTTGTGTGTGCATGTGTGTGTTTGTGTGGACTGCAACAGTGGGTTAGAGCACGGTGGATGTACGGAACCGGAAGTGTGTGCGGTGAGTATTTTGCTCGCACAGCAAAGCTTTCTCGTAAACCGAGTTACAAATTTACAGAAAGCTTTGCTTGTTAAGCGAAATTCTCGTTAAGTGGGTTACTCGTTAAGCGAGGTTCCACTGTATAAGGTTTTCCACAGCCAAACCATAGGGAATTAAATTTTTAATCATATAACTATAGTCGTGGAAGTTACATATCTTGTATACCAAACTGTTGGGTATTTAGTTTATTTAGTGATTTTTATTTTAGTCTATATTTGTTTTGGGTCTGTGGCCTGTTCTCTGTATTAGCTTCATTGTGTAATGAAGAGGTGAAAGATACTATCGTGTTTCCTCGAAAATAAATCCTAGCATGATTTTACAGGGGTTTTAGAGTATGCTTATATATAAACCTTAAATATAAACCTACTCCAAAAATAAGCCCTAGTTACAGTCACAGACAACATTAGGGTAGTCAAACTGCACAATTTCTTAGGGCCCCCACTCTCATAGGGACCCCAACGTTTTTATTTCGAGGTTAAGATAGTCTAAAGGCCCTGTCACACGCAGAGATAAATCTTTGGCAGATCTGTGGTTGCAGTGAATTCATGGACATATTGTTCCATTTGTACACAGCCACAAACCTGGCACTGATTCTCCACAATTTCACTGCAACCACAGATCTGCCGTAGATTTATCTCTGTGTGTAACAGGGCCTTAAGACTCATACTAGGGGGAGATTTTAATATCACGTTAAACCCAGTACAGGACACTTCATCAGGCACTTCTGCACACCCTCTGGCGGCCCTCCGCAAGTTGCAATGCATGTTGCACGAACATCAGTTAGTGGACACTTGGAGGCTACTGCACCTGTCCGACAAGGACTATTCATTTTACTCGGCTGCACTTGGAGAATACTCTAAACTTGACTACTTTTTTTATAAAACATAAGGAGCTCAATAGGGTTTCACAGGCCCAAATAGAGAACATTACCTTTTCTGACCATGCACTCTGCACGGTAACTGTGTCACTACAATCCCCGGACCAACATCAATGGCAGTGGAGATTGAATGTATCCCTCTTGAAGGACCCTGAGGTCCTGCAGATGGTGCACAACTCCTTGACAGAATACTTCACAGTGAATTTTACTGGAGATACCTCACCAACTTCAATCTGGGAGGCCCACAAATGTGTCATTAGGGGAGTACTTATTCAGCAGGGGACGAGACGGAAGAGGGAACAGGAACTCGAGATCATCAAGCTTTTAACGCAACTGAAAGATCTAGACACCCGACACAAACAGATGTAGGAGGTGCCCTTTCAAAGTTCGCGACGAATTGCGGAAATTGCTTAACAACAAGGCAAAGGGGGTCCTTACCCGATGTCGCAGACACTTTTATGAATACGGGAACAAATGCAGCGAGACATTGGCAAGCGCTCTTAAGGCCATGTACCGCCCCGCGGGCTTGGCTGCGACCGCCGAGCCGCTCGGATCCGTGCTTGTACTGCGGGTGGTGGCTCGAGCCTCTCACGGACCCGGGGGTCACGTCGCTCTGCAAGGGAGTTGGCGCTACATGCGGGGATTTGGGTGAGGAAGTCCACGGCCGGGGCTGCGGTGGTTTGGTTTTGGATGTTAGTTCGTGACGCCACCCACGGGTTGTGGTGATTGTAGACTCCACCGCTGCGGTGAAGGTATGGGGGCTCCCGTGAGCGGTGTAATGGTGCAGCTGAAGACTTTGCCTCTTTCTTCAAGCAGAAGATTGACAACATCAGAGCAAGCTTTGGCCCACAATCACCACGGCCCCTCATCATAGCTACTCAGCCCTCTTCCTCCAAATCCAGCTTCTGCACCATGACAGAAAACAATTTTTCGACTCTACTCTCAAGATCACATCTAACCACCTGTGCACTGGACCTGCTCCCATCGCACCTCATCCCCAACATCACCGCAGTCCTCATCCCAGCCCTAACCCATCTCTTCAACCTATCACTAACAAGTGGTGTATTCCCCTCATGCTTTAAACATGTCTCCATTACACCCATCCTCAAAAAGCCCTCCCTTGACCCATCCTCTGTGTCAAACTATCGCCCCATATCCCTTCTCCCCTATGCCTCAAAACTACTGGAACAGCATGACCATCTTGAACTGTCCTCATACCTCTCCTCCTGCTCCCTCTTTGACCAGCTACAATCTGGCTTCCAACCACATCACTCTACTGAAACTGCTGTAACCAAAGTCACCAATGATCTACTAACTGCCAAAGCCAAGCGACACTACTCTATCCTCCTCCTCCTGGACCTGTCCTCTGCCTTCGACACAGTAGACCATTCCCGCCTACTACAGATTCTCTCATCTCTGGGCATCACAGACTTGGCCCTATCTTGGATCTCCTCATACCTAACCGACCGAACTTTCAGCATCTCCCATTCTCACACCACTTCCTCATCTCGCCCCCTATCTGTCTGTGTCCCCCAAGGCTCAGTTCTTGGACCCCTGCTGTTCTCCATCTACACCTTCGGTCTGGGACAGCTCATAGAGTCCCACGGTTTTCAGTATCATCTCTATGCCGATGACACACACATCTACCTCTCTGGACCTGACATTACCTCTCTACTAACCAAAATTCCACAATGTCTGTCTGCTATTTCATCCTTCTTCTCTGCGCGATTCCTAAAGCTTAACATGGACAAAACAGAGTTCATTGTCTTTCCTCCTCCTCACTCATCTCCTCCAACAAGCCTTTCCATCAAACTTGATAGTTGCTCACTCTCCCCAGTCTCACAAGCTCGTTGCCTTGGAGTGACCCTCGACTCTGCTCTATCCTTCAAGCCACACACCCAAGCCCTCTTCACCTCATGCAGACTACAACTCAAAAATATCTCCCGGGTCCGTGCTTTCCTTAACCAAGAATCAGCAAAAACATTAGTGCATGCCCTTATCATCTCCCACCTCGACAACCGCAACCTCCTGCTCTCTGGCCTCCCTTCCAACACTCTTGCACCCCTCCAATCTATCCTAAACTCTGTGGCCCGCTTAATCCACCTCTCCCCTCGCTATTCCCCAACCTCGCCACTCTGCCAATCGCTTCACTGGCTTCCCATCGCCCAACGACTCCAGTTCAAAACATTAACCATGACATACAAAGCCATCCACAACCTGTCTCCTCCCTACATCTGTGACCTAGTCTCTCGGTACCTACCTGCACGTAACCTCAGATCCTCACAAGATCTCCTTCTCTACTCCTCTCTTATCTCCTCTTCCCACAATCACGTACAAGATTTCTCCTGTGCCTCCCCCATACTCTGGAACGCTCTACCTCAGCATATCAGACTCTCCCCTACCGTGGAAAGCTTCAAGAGGAACCTCAAGACCCACCTCTTCCAACAAGCCTACAATAGCCCTCAGTCCAGTACACAACTGCGCAACTGTACCGCCCCGCGGGCTCGGCTGCGACCGCCGAGCCGCTTGGATCCGTGCTCGTACTGCGGGTGGTGGCTCGAGCCTCTCACGGACCTGGGGGTCATGTCGCTCTGCGAGGGAGTTGGCGCTACACGCGGGGATTTGGGTGAGGGGTTCCCCGGCCGGGGCCGCGAAGGTTTGATTTGGGATGTAAGTTCATGACGCCACCCATGGGTTTTGGTGATTGTAGACACCACCGCTGCGGTGAAGGTATGGGGGCTCCCGGGAGCGGTGTAATGGCGCAGCTAGGTGTTGACCCCTCTGTGGGTAGGGGGTGTTGGTCCCGGGGCCCGATTGGCGAGAGCCGGGGTGCAGGGTGAAGTGGTGCGGTGCGGTGCGCGGCCCAAAGGCACTGGTGTACTCACTATGACACAAGACACTGGGGCCTCTGGTAAACCAAACGGAGTGATGAACGGGGCCCGCAGCCAGCTGCAGCTTCTCCCAGAATAGGTTGGTGGTTTCCGCCTTTCTCCTGCACCTCTGTGTGTAAATGTTTGACTCCTAGCCTAGACACCGGTAGTCCGCTCCCCGACTTGTATATGCCGAAGGAGCCCGTTTGCCCGCAGACGCTGGCCCTTTGGGTCTCTATGCTTTGGCGGTAGCTTTACCCTGTATGGTTGGGCTGTTGTCTTCTAACGGGGCTTGTGTGGGATAGGTCCTAAAGTCCAGTCCGCAATCAGTTGATTCGACTCGGCCCTATCGGTTCAGGGCTTTGTACTGGGTCTGAGTACCCCTCCTGGTGCTCCTGTTTCCAATCGGTTCCCCGGTTCGGTACCGGCGGGCCACCGCCCGACCCCGTTCCCTACAGTTCCACTGGCTGTAATCCCAGCTCCTGCAGGTGGCCACGACCATCTGCCTCCTTGCCAATGGTGACAGGGCTCCGATCCAGCCACCCGGTAGTCTCTTGGCAGACCTGGACACAGGACTGCCCGTGAACTTGACTGCTCTCTCCCTCCTCCTGACTACTCTCTCCTAGAACTTAAACTTGACTCCGTGTTTTCCCGCCTCCAGGCCTGTGACCTCCTCGGTGGGCGGAGCCAACCGCCTGGCTCCGCCCCCCTGGTGTGGACATCAAACCTGGAGGGTGGTGACAAGGTTTTTAGTTTGACTGATGTCGCCTAACCGGGAGGAGGGGGGGTATTGCGTGTGACTACCTGGGACGACCTGACTAGTCCAGGTCGTCACACAACCAGCTCTGTCCTCACCTATTGTACCATCACCCATTCCCTGTAGACTGTGAGCCCCCGCAGGCAGTGTCCTCTCTCCTCCTATACCAGTCTGTTTTGTACTGTTAATGATTGTTTCACGTATACCCTCTTTCACTTGTAAAGCGACATGGAATAAATGGCGCTATAATAATAAATAATAATAATAATGTGAGTTAGCCATAGATAACAAGCAGCCTTGTCCCCTGGCTTTGGGTGTGGGCATACAATGTCTTTTAGACATGTGCGCACGCTGATGAGTTTTTCAAACAGAAAACATTTACAGAGGTTTTCAAGTTTTTTTTTTTTAACATTTATGGCTTATCCTTAGGATAGGCCATCAATGCATGATCAGTGGGGGTGAAACACCCGGCACCCCAGCTGATCAGCTGTCCTCGTTGCTGGTGACAGCTGGAACTGCACAATTACGCACCGTTCCATCTACTGTATGGTGTAAATTAATAGGATGACGTAGTAAGACGCATCATCCACACGAAGAAAGAAGAAGGACGGCGATGGTATGAAGAGAGGAGGCACTGGATCAAGACCAGAGGCGCCCAATCGGATTGGACAGCCCCATAGGTGAGTATATTGAAAGGTCTTTTTTGCATTATGCAGAGCGGCTTTTGAACTTATATACAGCCTTCTAGAATACTCAGCAGTGGGCTTACAGGTGCTGCCATACTTTATATGGGGAAAACCTGGTGACAGTTTCCTTGTAACCACTTGGGTAATAGTGTGGGTTGCTGCAGCTTCTTAGTGGCTGGATGGGGACTACCTTGTCAACCCAGTGGTGCCCACATGACACCACTGCAGATGGTCAGTGGCTTTTAAGGCACCTAAGGACCTAACAGCTCCGTTTGTTCTTGTAGACCTGTGCAACCTTATAATGCAAAAACATTTTAAGGCACAACCACATTAAAGTCAATCAGCTCAGGTTACTGATGATGTGTGTGTTGGTTATAATACGAATGAACCCTTACCTTTAGTAAACAAAAGCGCTCACCTGCTGCAGAGGAATCTACTTTAGGCTCCATTAACACGTCCATGTTTCCGATTTGTGCTGTGTCCGTTTTCACAATTATTGGTGTAATTAATGGGATCTTCACACCTCCATGTTTTCACATGGACCATGTCCATGTGATCCACATGGAGACATGTCCGTTTTTTACCAGCAGCACGGATGAAACTTGTACAACATGGATGTCATCTATGTGACAACTGTGTTACATGTACTGGAAGAAAACACTTGACACTGAAATTAATTGTTTTAATGTGTTAGAGATGTACAAACATAGATGGATACAGATAGAAAAATAGATAAAGTTATAAATAAACAAACAATTAAATAAAAAAAACAACAACGTGGGGTCTCCCTCATATTTGATAACCAGCAAAGATAAAGCAGACAGCTGGGGGCTGGTATTATCAGGCTGGGAAGGTCCATGGTTATTTGGCCCTCCCAAGCCTAACAATAGCAGCCTGCAGCCGCCCCAGAATTGGCACATCTATTAGATGCACCAATTCTGGTGCCAGCTCTTCCTTATTGCCCTGGAGTATTGGCAGTTAGTAGTAATAGGTTAATGGGGTTGATATCAACTCTGAATTGTCGTCTGGCATCAAGCCCAGTGGTCAGTAATGGAGATGTGTCTATCAGACACCACCATTACTAACCCAATTAAGTGTAATGAGGAAAAAAAACACACACAAAAAGATATTTTAAAAAATCATTCCCTGACTCTCTCTCTCTGGTTCACCAATTTATTAAACAAACAAACAAACATGCAGGTCCGAAGTAGTCCACGGTATCCAACGTAATCTGCAATGGGAACCTGAAAGATATAAAAAGGAGTGGTAAAGAAGTAAAAACAAGAGATTCCCTAATTCGCCAATTTTTTATCAAGTAAATTTCCCCCTTCCGATGTAATCCAGCCACTCCCACGAGTAGCAACCGGACCTGGTGCACACTGCAATCTGCTGACTTGGGAACTGTTCTGAGCGGTGATCTCAGGAATGTCACTGTCCATCAATAAGTGGTGACATCAGGAACATCCCTGCTTATCACAGTGATGAGCAGTCATGTTCCTGACATCACCACTCATCACAGTCCCTAGGACAGCAGAGTGCTTCGTGTGCCGGGACCGCATCTCCTTAGAATAGAACGCTGTGTATACAACCTCTGCTATATTCACACAAGGGATCATACAACTGGGAAAAGACCATTCAGAAATTAGAACATATACAGTTAGGTCCAGAAATATTTGGACAGTGACACAATTTTCGCGAGTTGGGCTCTGCATGAATTCAAGTGCAGATTGTAACGTTTAATTTAAAGGTTTGAACAAAAATATCTGATAGAAATTGTAGGAATTGTACACATTTCTTTACAAACACTCCACATTTTAGGAGGTCAAAAGTAATTGGACAAATAAACCAAACCCAAACAAAATATTTTTATTTTCAATATTTTGTTGCGAATCCTTTGGAGGCAATCACTGCCTTAAGTCTGGAACCCATGGACATCACCAAACGCTGGGTTTCCTCCTTCTTAATGCTTTGCCAGGCCTTTACAGCCGCAGCCTTCAGGTCTTGCTTGTTTGTGGGTCTTTCCGTCTTAAGTCTGGATTTGAGCAAGTGAAATGCATGCTCAATTGGGTTAAGATCTGGTGATTGACTTGGCCATTGCAGAATGTTCCACTTTTTTGCACTCATGAACTCCTGGGTAGCTTTGGCTGTATGCTTGGGGTCATTGTCCATCTGTACTATGAAGCGCCGTCCGATCAACTTTGCGGCATTTGGCTGAATCTGGGCTGAAAGTATATCCCGGTACACTTCAGAATTCATCCGGCTACTCTTGTCTGCTGTTATGTCATCAATAAACACAAGTGACCCAGTGCCATTGAAAGCCATGCATGCCCATGCCATCACGTTGCCTCCACCATGTTTTACAGAGGATGTGGTGTGCCTTGGATCATGTGCCGTTCCCTTTCTTCTCCAAACTTTTTTCTTCCCATCATTCTGGTACAGGTTGATCTTTGTCTCATCTGTCCATAGAATACTTTTCCAGAACTGAGCTGGCTTCATGAGGTGTTTTTCAGCAAATTTAACTCTGGCCTGTCTATTTTTGGAATTGATGAATGGTTTGCATCTAGATGTGAACCCTTTGTATTTACTTTCATGGAGTCTTCTCTTTACTGTTGACTTAGAGACAGATACACCTACTTCACTGAGAGTGTTCTGGACTTCAGTTGATGTTGTGAACGGGTTCTTCTTCACCAAAGAAAGTATGCGGCGATCATCCACCACTGTTGTCATCCGTGGACGCCCAGGCCTTTTTGAGTTCCCAAGCTCACCAGTCAATTCCTTTTTTCTCAGAATGTACCCGACTGTTGATTTTGCTACTCCAAGCATGTCTGCTATCTCTCTGATGGATTTTTTCTTTTTTTTCAGCCTCAGGATGTTCTGCTTCACCTCAATTGAGAGTTCCTTAGACCGCATGTTGTCTGGTCACAGCAACAGCTTCCAAATGCAAAACCACACACCTGTAATCAACCCCAGACCTTTTAACTACTTCATTGATTACAGGTTAACGAGGGAGACGCCTTCAGAGTTAATTGCAGCCCTTAGAGTCCCTTGTCCAATTACTTTTGGTCCCTTGAAAAAGAGGAGGCTATGCATTACAGAGCTATGATTCCTAAACCCTTTCTCCGATTTGGATGTGAAAACTCTCATATTGCAGCTGGGAGTGTGCACTTTCAGCCCATATTATATATATAATTGTATTTCTGAACATGTTTTTGTAAACAGCTAAAATAACAAAACTTGTGTCACTGTCCAAATATTTCTGGACCTAACTGTACTTGAGGGTTTCAGCCATTTCCCCATAGTGTGAATGTCTGTCCAGTAGTCAGCATCATCAGTGGTCTCCAGGGTCATCAAAGCTACTGTTTTATTTCTGGCATAGCCCTACTCTCCCCAATGCCTGCAGGATGGCCCTTCATTGTGGTGCATATTATATATAAATTGTAAGAAAATATGGTATCTGTAATCTCTTAGATCGGATATGTTTCACACTGGATAGTTCTTCTGCCTCTTTGAACTTAGTCTGATGCCGTCAGCGAGATGAGAAATGAATTTATACATGTCGTCCATACTTGTCAATCACAGTGGTTGGCCAAAGGGAAAACTCTGCAGAAGCTTATCCAGTGCACAAGTTCCAGATACTCAGCTTTATGGAGTCTCCCTGTCTGAACTAATATAAAATCTTTCATCTCACATATTGAAGCCATATGGGATTAGGATTAAAATATATTACATGTTGTATCATCCTGGAATGTCAGGTGCAAAATAATATACATGCCCTCCGAATCTAATGTGATAAGTCAAACATTTGTATCTGTAAACATCTACCGTATATGTCCACTATGTATTAGTTATCAAATCCGGGACTGGAGAAAAACAGGTTTAACACCGCGCTTGAAGACCACGGACATCAGTGTTGAACACACAATTCTTTTATTTTACTTCGTTCCTACGCGTTTCGGAGACCACAACTGCCTCCTTCTTCAGGGAAGGGCTGAAGAAGGAGGCAGTTGTGGTCTCCGAAACGCGTAGGAACGAAGTAAAATAAAAGAATTGTGTGTTCAACACTGATGTCCGTGGTCTTCAAGCGCGGTGTTAAACCTGTTTTTCTCCAGTCCCGGATTTGATGTCTTGCTTGTACAACAGGGCTGCTGCTGGACCACCTTAGCACTCGCCTATGCCATTAAAGGGGTTGTGACTGGCACAACCCGACCAGGTGAGTGCACCATTTCCTTATACCTCTTACCCAGTAAATCGGGTAATACCCTATTGCGCCTTCTCTCTCCCATCTTTAGTTCACTATGTATTAGTGGCAGATATTCGATGAGACATTGTAGACATCAGATGGGAAAATCAGAATTAATGATGGCAATATGGAAGATACACTGGGGACAGAGGTTACAGTAGTAAATTTCATATGACCATAGTGATGCCTTCATCTCAGATTTAGCATCCAGTCCCAGGGGCTTTATGCTCTGATTGATATTGGTGGGTATAGGTGAAATAGATGTCTTGTTCCATTTTTATGTGGATGTAAGCATTTAAAAACTTTCATACATATTACATATCAATTTAATGTCATAAGGTTTGATTAATGAAGATTATTGTTCCTGTTTACTAGGTCCTCTATAGATCCTGATATTGGGACTCCTCTGTCCCCCATTCTCAGCAGAGTTGGCTTCATATAAGTGGTCATTCTCCACTGAAGTATCTGAAACCTCTGTGTCCACCATAGGCTTTTGTATCTTCATAGCTAATAAGGAAGAAACATAATGAGGAAGAAAAAAAGGGTCTTGTTATCCCCATTCTTAGAAATAAACAGACAGATCAGATCCCTCACTAATCAGGCATTTATGGTACAGTGTTATGTGGTAAGTCTTTTAAAGGCAATTTGTCAGCAGGTTTTTGCTATGTAATCAGAGAGCACCATAATGCATTGATTACAGCAATATATCATTTACTAGGCTCCATGTTGCTCTTTCAATGCAATCAATGTTTTATCAGCAGGAGATTATCACTACTGGCATCCCTAGGACAATTGGCCTCCCTAATCCATCCATGCCCTACCACTCATTAGCAACTTTATGTCACTATGCAACGTACACGAAAGTCACACACACAGTTTCACTGACATGTTAAAGGTGCGTATGTCCCTCCGTGTGCCGTGATTTTCTCACACATGTCATTTCCCTGTGCTATCCGTTATGATACACGGAGATCAGGCACTTATACTCACATGTCCATACCATTGCTCTCCGTGGTGCTGATCTCTCCCATGATGCTGTGCCCGGCCGCCACTGTCTCTCCTCTGCAGCTACTTCCGGGTCGGCTGTGCAGTGAATATGTATGAGCATAGTTAGCCGGCCTGGAAGCAGAGACAGTAGCGCTGGAGGCGGGTGAATTTAAAAAGCTTTTTATTTTAAATGTACGTGTTTTTCTAGTACGTGTTACATGGATCACACCATAGTGTGGTCTGTGAGACATCAGTGATCCCAGAAAAAAATGGACTTGTGTCTGTGCGGAACACAGACACGCATGTACGCCGCATGGAAATACGTCAGTGAGAAATTGCAGAGCCATTTATTTTAATGGGTCTGTTTATGTCCGTGATCCTGGTACGTATAAAAACTGCAACATACATACCAGAATCACGTGTCAGAATCAGAATCAGAATGACGTGTGAAGGGGGCCTAAACTTGCGTTGTGGGTGGGGTTATACACAGCTCAACAACTGAGCTCTGCTAGATCTGCAGGGAAAACTGTGACTTTATCAGAACTGCTGCACCCAGTAAAGTAAAATAAATAGTCTCTATCCCTACCTCATGCTGCTGTCAGATTACATAGCAAAAATCTGCAGACAGTTTCCCACAATTTGATCTATTTCCACTCTCACTAAGCACAATGATGCTGCTTACATAGAGTGGTGAGCAAATTATTGAAATTAGGTGGCCATGAGCTCAATTTATAAATCACTTTCTTATAGGATTCTGGCTTAAAAATGTTAAAATGTTGCAAAAATTTGGCACAAGAAGCAGGTGCTCGGAAATGTCAGTACTTTTGTCATTTTTACACCAGCCTTGGTCGGCTCCACCATCTTTTTCAAAAGAAGGCAAAGCATCACAGAAGGGGGCATTGCTGATTACGTCTGGCAAATTCATCATAATTTATGGAAAAAGTGGCACAAATTAAGGCAGAAATATACTTCAGTCTCTGTGGTGCGATGGCACATGGCAGGAGAAATAGGGGCCAAATTCATTAGGAGACTTATGCCTCTTAAGAATTTTGGTGCATCTTTCACCAGTGCTCTGTTCATGAAGACAGACTTGTAAACCATCAGTGTTCATTAGTCGGGACCCCAATGTTTTTATTGTGTATATAAAAAAGGTATTACCAGGACTAGGACAGTGTCATTATCTAGTCACTCTAGTTGAACCCTTTTAGCTGTATATTGTCTGTTTATCCTGAGCTCTCTCGTTCCTCACTAAGGTATTGTATATGTTCCAGACTCCACCTCCCGAAATAACGGCACAAATGCTCCGTGATGATGGAAACAGTACATGACAGCAGTTTATTAGAAACAATGTTTGACCATAGCTGGTATAAACCACATTCTAACCACAAATTGCAATAATTGAGTGGCGGTCTTGGAAGGCCTTTATAACTTTAGGCTGACAATATAGGTCAACATATCACAGTCCTCTTACCTGGTTAAAATAGGACCACCTCCACCGGGATGCACTTAAATCTTCACCCATGATAGGCATTCAAAAGCCATCATCAGAACCGCTCCCGATTAACAATAGCCATTCAAAACCTCACCGCCTGCAACTGGAGTGACAAAAATATATAAAACATAAAGTATCATCCCTATAACCACCGTAAAGTCCAAACCAATTGGGGCAGGTGTACTATCTCTTGTTTGATGTGGCCTGAGCGGGAAGATGTGACTGGACCCTCATCCTATGGTTCTCCTTATAAAGCATGTTGAACACAACGTCTTTTAGACACCGGCGCAGCCAGTGAGTATGCCCAGTCAAAGCAGCTTCAGGAAAGCCCTAGAGTCGTTATCCTAAAGTGGGTTCATAAGTGGTTTTGCCATAATTCTTGAAGCAGCAAAAAATTAACATGTCACTTCTTTTAACAACTTCAGGGTTTCTCAACCGTAAAGAAGTTTAAAAGAAGTAACAAAAGATAGAACATGTGCTCAGCAACGTGGTTTTGAGATTGCTGTGCACTATGTTCATTTATGGGATGCATGTGCAGTGATTTTTCAGGCAGATTCTGGGTTGAAACCACCTGAAAAGACATTTTTGTGCACATAGTCTAATGCGGGCTTTACATGAGACGAGCTATCGTGCTATGCATCGTCGGGGTCACGGTTTTCGTGACGCACACCCGGCATCGTTCACGACGTCATCTCGTGTGACACCTCCGAGCGACGCAGTATCGCTCACAAATCGTGAGTCGTGTACTCGTCGCTTAGTTTTAAAAAATTGTTTAATTAAAATGGCGCCGGTTGTTCATTGTACCCGGGGTAGCACACATTGCTCCGTATGACAACCCGGGAACGATGAACACAGCTTACCTGCGTCCCGCGGCTCCCGGCGGCTATGCGGAAGGAAGGAGGTGGGCGGGATATTTACGTCCCGCTCATCTCCGCCCCCCGCTTCTATTGGTCGGCGGCTGTTTGACGTCGCTGTGACGCCGAACGTCCCTCCCCCTTTAGGAAGAGTATGTTCGACGCCCACAGCTAGGTCGCTCAGCAGGTAAGTACATGTGACGCAGGTTTCACGACTTTGTGCGACGCGGGCAGCGATTTGCCCGTGACGCATAAACGACGGGGGCGGGTACGATCGATCGTGAAATCGCACAATCGGTCGTCTCGTGTAAAGCAGGCATAAGGTACCCCTCGCTCTTTCTTCCAATATTTACACATCTCCCATCTGCTTTTATATGCCCTAAAGTTTTGGTCTCTACTATGCCTTGGCTCAATCTTACCCTGCCTTTAATAGTAATTCATGAACTGCCAAAAAGACCAACTAGAAAGGTGGACATCTACCAATGTAGATTACTATACAATTTATAGCTTTTGAAAGGCAGGATGGAAAGTAAAGGGCGTTTTTGGCTTGATTAACTTTAATAATAAAACATAGGATCCTCCCAATTTTTGATACCCAGCAAAAGCTAAAGCAGACAGCTGAGAGATCTTATCATGCAGGGAAGATCCTTGGTTTTTGGGGCCTTTGCAGCCAAAAAATAGCCGCCCCAGAAGTGGAGTATCACATTAGATGCACTAATTCTGGCGCTTCGCTCACATCTTCCCGATTGCCCTGGTGCATTGTCAATCGGGGTGATGGTAGTTGGTGTTGATGACAGTTGTCCAAAAACAAAGCTGGCATCAAGCCCTGGTTCTATTAACAGAGTGGTGTATACCAGACACCCCCATTACCAGTAGGTAAAAAAAAAACAACACAAAAAAATCTTTTTTTTTTTTTTAAACATTGCTTGACTTTGTTCCTGGTTCACTTATTTACTAAAAAACAAACAAACATGCAATTCTGATGTAGTCCACAAATAGAAACCTCTAAAACATAAAAAGGAGGGAAATTAAAACAAATAGCAGTCCATCATTCACCAATTTATTAGAAAGCAAAGTTCCCACGCAGGTCCCAGCGCTTCCCATGATGTTCCCCGATTACAACAATCAGTCAATGGAGTATTGTTTTGACACTCCATAGACTTTGAGCAGCAGCCACTCCAGGCTCACGCTGTGCTCCAAGAGACCCAGTGATTGTGAAGAGCAGCAACGTTACTGACGTCACCACTCATCAGAGGCATTTGGTTCAATAAACATGGACTTTCCTTGCCTGATAATATCAGCTCACAGCTGTTTGTGTTTGCTTTGCTGGTTATCAAAAAATAGGGGGATCCCACTTTTTTTATTCATTTTTTAATAAAGTTAATTCAGCTAAAACACCTTTTATTGCCACATGTAAGGCAATAAAGGGTGCAAGTGTATAATATGTAGGTGGTTGTATATTTCTATAGCACCAGAATATCTACTGTATCTATTCGACCTATCTATCCTTATCTTTATATCAGATTGCTTTATTATTTATGACAACTGGCGTTAAGGTACATAGAGTATGTAAAAGATTATATTAAAAATGCATGGCATAAGCATGTCATACAGATGCTAGGCATGAAAAAAAAAAAAATCAATCGTACACTCGCATAGCATTCACATGAACGACATAATGAGATACGCAGGTGTGTCACCCAGGGAATGAGGTACTCGGTCCCGGGCAGTTCACTATTTAGGAATGTCACTTTGATGGCCGTTGCCCGGTCCCGTGCCCTGGGTCCTTTTTGAAAAGGGGTTATTTACATGGGAGATGAGAGTCATTTATGTGACGCCACCTGCGGATTGCGGTTAATAGGATGGGACCATTTGTGAGATGGGAGCTTTTGCACTTTATAATGAAGGAGACCACACTGGGGTTGTAATGAACAGTCTCTACTCACTTTAACCTGTGGACGGCTGGTTCAGGTCCCTGTATTCCAGTGCCAGTATAGTGACTCGGTTGCTCCGTCCCCAGCACTCTCAGTGTAGTTGGGAACCCGAAGCCTGGAACTTTGGGGGTCCCCCAGCTGTGATACAGCGGTCTGTCCGTTCGGCTGGCATTGTGGACCCTGTGGGGAGGTATGTGTCCGAACCCCGATCCTTGCTTTACTGCTGATGCCCCCGGATCTGTAGGTCAGTGAGGGCCTTGGAGAGCCCTCACCGTGCAGGAATTTGCCAGGCTGTGTGAAACTGTCGCCTGACCTAGATCCCTGTGCCCCGTGCGTGCTTGGTTCCAGTGGTGCTCCCTCGTACCGTCCCTGGCAATTTCTCTCTGTTCCAGAGGTACTTGTTTGCTCCTATTCTGGCAACCTACTCCTGTGCCCCCGGGTCACCGTTACACAGACCCAGCTCAAGGCACGTCTGCTCCCTTCACTACATTCTCACAGACTGACTTGCCCACTCCCATCAGGCTGTCTAGTCCTCTGGCTCCGCGCTCTAGGTGGCCATCCTCCAGTGTCTGACTAGTGAATGCCCTTGGTGTGGGAACTAGGATTTTGGAGTGTGCAGGTGTTACTGGCTCTTGTGTTCCTGGTCCCAGAGGGTAGGCCCTGCATCCTTGTGGGGATGCAGCACCTAGTAGTGCCCTGAGTGGCTCAGGGCGCTACACAGGACATTCGCCAACTATTCTGAGTGATTTTATATACGCATATGTGAGCGATCCCTTAGGCTGGGGTCACACTAGCGTACAGCATCCAATGGCTTGAGTCACACTTAAGTGTGACTTGCGTGAGGATCACATTGTATTGCCCGGCCAGTCGCTCTCCTGGCAGGAGAGTGTCAGTTGCATAGAAATACATGAAGCTTACACGCTTGGGTCAGGAGAGCCACAGGCCAGTCTGGGCAATGCCATGCAATCCTCGCACAAATGTGAATCCAACCGATGTGAGAAAATCAGATGTGATATGCTAATGATGCTCAGATCAAACTGAGCGTGAGCCGAGTGTCATTTACTATAATTTGACTAGTCTCTCCATCTTCTCCATTGCCTGTCTCTGCGTATATCGGACCGTACATGGATGTCATCAGTGCAGTCCGATGTTTCACTCGCAGCCATAGACATGTGGGACGCCCTGGCGCCGCCAGGTGGTCACACACACAAGTAGGCCCCCACATAACACCTTCCCTCAAAGGGTTACACCAAGCCGACAAAACCCTAGTCACCTCCCCCAGGGTAGGAAAGGCACACCAGTGGGCGGGACCAGACGGAAGGAAAACGCCCACCTAGGGTTCTAGAGAACCCGGGGCGGGAAAAAGAGTAGATTGAAAGTGGAGTTTGAAGGCAGTGGCAGTTCAGAGTGGAGTGGAGTGGAGAGTTTAGAGAGGAGAGGAGAAAGTAAAGTTGCAGTGGAAGCCAGAGAGAAAAGGCATCGGGGTCGGAGCCCCGGCGTACTGGCTAGGTGGCAGACGGTGGTCCGTGTCTGTCAGGAGACGGGAAGACGGCTGCCGGAGATCCGAGGTGGACCGGGACAGGATAGGAGCCCACCGGTACCGACACCGGAGAACTGACCCGGAAACCGTGCACAGAGGGGGTACCTGGACGATGAAGCAGAGACCGGAACCACTGGTTTTGTTAATTCACCAGTTGAGGACAGGATTACAGGTGTTGTCCCATCCAAAGTCCCAAAAGAAGCAGACCGGCAGCCTACCACGGGGGATAGGGCATCCGCCAGGGCCCCTTTAGATCCCACGGGTCAGCATCTGCGGGCAAGGCTCCCACCCGTAGTTCTGGGAGCGGACTCCCGAGTTCCATACCGAGAAGTCCAAAGAGAACTAAAAATAGTGCAGAGGAAAGTGACACAGACCATCACCCTAGGTGGGGGACCAGAATACACCCGGCCGCGGCGGCCGGCCACTGGCACCTTGGTTTACCGTTGTACTTGTGTGATTCATTTGACTGAGTATACCAGCCTACCCCGGTCCGACCGGGCGCGCCGGCCCCTGCAACCACCATCCTCAGCACAAAGACACTGGGCCCCGGGGCATCCATCCCTACCCACGGAGGGGTTAATATCCAGCTGCTATCCCATCGCCCCCAGGTGCTCCCCAACAGCAGCGGTGGTGCAACATCTCACCACACACCGTGGGTGGCATCACAAAGTGCTCACAGCAATCCCCGTACATATACGTCCCCTATTATTTGAAGTGTCCGCGCGACCCCCGGATCCGGAAGATCCCTCGAGCCACACTGCGGATCCGGATCCGAGCAGCCCGGCTGCTGGCGTGGGGGCGGCACACATGTATGTGTGTTCATGACCCGAGACACGCTACAATCTTTTCCTCAGTCCAATTAGAGTTAAGGAAAAACTGCATCATTGACTAACATTGAGCCAATGGCAAGGTGAGATTTTTCTCATTGCACTCGTCCAATGTAAATGCTAATGTGAGCGAGCCGAAATAATAATAATAATAATAATAATAATAATAATAATCTGTTTTTATCTCTTCTCAGCATCATCATGACCACATCGTCTACACTCCTGGCATTGATCTTGATGCCGCTCTGCCTGTGGATTTACAGTCGCCCATGGATTAACACTCCACTTGTGCAGTTTTTACCTCTCGGTGCGGTCACCCTCACCCTCTGTAGTACCCTCCTGCCTATTGGACTTGGGGTGTTTGTACGTTACCGCTACAGCAGGATTGCAGATATTCTACTTAAGGTAAGTAGATGACTATTCGTCGGCACTGCTGTCATTCACCCTGCTTCTATCACCGTGCCTTGATGATGTCTCAATTCAGTGAACAAGGCGGCGGTGACAAAGGAAGAGTGGTAATGTGATAGAGCTGTGGTCACGTGTCCATCGCCGCTACTAAAACAAGATGCCTCGATTTACGGTGGAAAAGAAACAGCGGGAGCCCTAACCCCCTATTGACAATTAGTTTGAGAGTCCCCACGTGTATGCTGAGAAGCCCAAACAAATAGTCATCGGAAGTAAGAAAGATAAGGACAGACTGACAGAGAGGGATTGGTATAGAATTTTTTATTGTAATATTTTACAAAATTGGGTAAATTATTAAATTAAATAATTACACATTAAATATTAAACTCACTGTTAGGGCTCAGTCACACGTTAGTTTTTTATGTAGAAGTGCTATTGTTAGATAGGTGGTGGGGTGCGGTGGTAGTTTGCAGCAGGTACTGCTGTCCGGCTGCAGCGCAGCCCCATGTCATCTCTGCTCCCTAGGGGAAGGTTTGCTGGGACTTGTGGTGCGGGGCACTGACTATCAGGCCGGAGACCAGGACTTGTTTTTTCTTTAGGACCTCCTTCCGGCTGCCGGCTGCAGCAGGTCACAGTACCCTTAGACACTAAACAGAGACACAGTTCTTCTTAACCAGCAACAATTCCTCACTGAACAGATTTTCACAAAGTCTCTCATCAGTCCTGCGGCGGGCACAATTCCTTTCCATTACAAGGGGAATACACGTCACCTTATACAGTCCTTTGGACATCCGCTCCAGTTCTCTACTGTGGTCGCCATTAGCAACCGGAGTCACTCTCAATTTGCTGGCCAGCCACTCCCCTGGTACTCGGTCTTCCAAACCCCTCAGCTCCTCTCTCAACTTCACTCTCTAGGGCAGATTCAAATAGTCCTCTGAATATCCCTGTCATCGCACCCACAAGGATTTTCGGCTATTAGCTAGAATGGGACTCTTTATGGACAGCACTCCTCTGGATCCGGTTTGTCAGGACCTATTCCTGCTGTGGGAGCCCACTGACTTTCAGCCGATTAAGGGGGTTCATTGGGTATTTGCTAGAGGGTGACCAGCATCCACGCAGTCCAGACTTCACCCTCTTGAAACGTGGTTAAAACAACCCACTCTCACTAGGGCCCCACGGATCCGGTACCAGGATTCGACCCAGTGGGTCAGACTAATGGGGGATTTTTACAGTTCCCTCGCCTCTTGGACTCTCCTACCTCTTCCTATCTTGCAACTCTATTTTTGCATGATCCTTCTCTCACACTAACCCTTTCCTACCCAGCAGGAACCAGGGAAGTGGCTTTGCATCGGGTGCCCACCTGTGTGACATAATTCTTCCACGACCTAGCGCAGGAACAGGGCACCGGGGCCCTAGGCTGTGTGGGTGCTTAAGCCCCATCAGTGAAGTCCAGCATGCAGGCAATTTCACGCCCAAAGAAAGCCTGAAGGTTCAGCAGCACAATAGAGCCCGAGACCACAGCTAAGCAGACCGTGCCCCTGAAAGGCTCACGCTGCCCGCCATAAAGGAAGGACAGACAATGACAATTTGGAAAAGGGTCACTGTGTGGCTCCAAGCCACAGAGTCCCATACACTAAAGCGCTACAAGGAAGGCCTCCAACCACCTAGCAAGGTGAATCTCCTCATTGCTTCCAGGCTGACCGGACCACCGTCATCTTCTGGACCAGACTCCTGGGTCTGTAATAACAACTGGCAAGTAAAGGTCAAGGAAACTACAGCCATGTGTTGTCCAGTTATTATCGGCGTCCTCAGTCCTGCACCCCTACGCTACAACACCATAAACTACTACTAATCCCAACATCCTTCCTGGGGCCTAAAGGCCCTGTCACACACAGAGATAGATCTGTGGCAGATCTGTGGCAGATCTGTGGTTGCAGTGAAATTGTGGACAATCAGTGCCAGGTTTGTGGCTGTGTACAAATGGAACAATATGTCCATGATTTCACTGCAACCACAGATCTGCCAAAGATTTATCTCTGTGTGTGACGGGGCCTTAACTCTACCTGTGGAGAGCTGCAACACCCGAGCTGCATCACCATCCCCCTCAGCAGAGATAGACTCCCCGCAGCGCTGGCTCCCATATTAGCCGCGCACCACAGGTGGCATCATGAACAACTACCCCCATCATCCCCATCCCTTCATCCTTATTGACATCCCCAGGATCACAAAACCGTTCAAGGCCACCGCGGTGTCACAGGAGAAGAACCGCGGCCGGGGACGGGTAACCCCAGACCCCGTGGGCGCGTCACAACGAAAGTCTATGAATCTTTGAAAAAAACAGCATCCGTGTGCTGTCCATTGTTCACTGACTAACAGGAGATGGAGAAAAAAAATTCTCATCAGGGAAAAAAAACTGATGAAACTCTAACAAAACTTTGCCAAAAATCTCTGATTAAAATTGGCCCATCTTTCTCGTACCTGAAAAACTGACATTTGGATAGTTTCTTTCCAAGGCCTCTGTCTGAGTTACTAAAATACAGAATTCAAATTGAACCCCCGATGAAGCCAAGAGTGCAGTGATACAAATGGAGTGCAGTTGGACTCTGCTTTTTTTTAGGCCCCCTTCACACGTCCGTGAAAAACACGCACGTGTGTTACGGGCCGTTTTTCGGGTCCGTGTCCCGTTTTTGTGTCCGTTTTTATGGTCCGTGTGGCACCTGTGTGAATTGCGTATGCAAGCCGTGTTTGTGTGTAGAACGTCCGTGTGTGCGTGTGGAATTAACGTGTATGTGTACGTGGAATGTCCGTGTGGAATGTCCGTGTGTGTGATGCACAATGTCGTTTATAAATGTCGGCTGACAGCAGACAGAGTTGCGCGATGAGAATGAACTCGGGTGAACTTCACCCGACTTCATCCTCATACCGCGGCTCTGTCTGTGTCGAGTACTGATTAGCGGTCACCTGTGAAGGATTCACCGGTGACCGCTAATCCCCCGAGTGACTGAAGTTTCTCCCCCTCTCTCATACTCACCGATCCCCGATCACCGGCGCGGCGCTGCACGGCATTCACACTGCTGCGGCGGCTTTTACTATTTTGAAAAAGCCGGCCGCTCATTAAACAATCTCCTATTCCCTGCTTTCCCCGCCCACCGGCGCCTATGATTGGTTGCAGTGAGACACGCCCCCACACTGAGTGACAGGTGTCACACTGCACCCAATCACAGCAGCCGGTGGGCGTGTCTATACTGTGCAGTAAAATAAATAAATAAATAAATAATTAAAAAAAAACGGCATGCGGTCCCCCTCAATTTTAATGCCAGCCAGATAAAGCCATACGGCTGAAGGCTGGTATTCTAAGGATGGGGAGCTCCATGTTATGGGGAGCCCCCCACCCTAACAATATCAGTCAGCAGCCGCCCAGAATTGCCGCATACATTATATGCGGAAAAAACAAAAAGCCAGCACTAAATGTGCACTTCAGCACTAAACATTCCAAACTGTACTTATTATAAAAATTTTGAGATTTTTGGCAAAAAATTGCAATTTCTTGAGCTGCCTCGCCACGTCACGGCAAATCTCATTTGAGGCAGTCCTACACTAAATATTTTTATAAAATGTGCCATACGGCCTCACATATGAATAGTAGAACTGCTCTTAGCAGCACTTACCTGGTCTATTTCAATCCCGTACCCATGACTGAGTCATGGCTGTGGGCGGGACAGGTCCAAGCAAATGCTGCATGAAGTAAATAGCCTGTGGACAAGGCCTGATGACTTAATGTGAACAGTCACCAACCGCCAAAATCTAGACAGATGGAATACATCCCAAATTGGGGTGCATAGCAAGGTGGAGGTGAACCACCAACAAATTCAATGAAGAAAAAACAAAAAGCCAGCACTAAATGTGCACTTCAGTACTAAACATTCCAAACTGTACTTATTATAAAAATTTTGAGATTTTTGGCAAAAAATTGCAATTTCTTGAGCTGCCTCGCCACGTCACGGCAAATCTCATTTGAGGCAGTCCTACACTAAATATTTTTATAAAATGTACCATACGGCCTCACATATGAATAGTAGAACTGCTCTTAGCAGCACTTACCTGGTCTATTTCAATCCCGTACCCATGACTGAGTCATGGCTGTGGGCGGGACAGGTCCAAGCAAATGCTGCATGAAGTAAATAGCCAAAAATCTCAAAATTTTTATAATAAGTACAGTTTGGAATGTTTAGTGCTGAAGTGCACAATTGGTGCTGGCTTTTTGTTTTTTCTTCATTGAATTGGTCGGTGGTTGACCTCCACCTTGCTATGCACCCCAATTTGGGATGTATTCCATCTGTCTAGATTTTGGCGGTTGGTGACTGTTTACATTAAGTCATCAGGCTTTGTCCACAGGCTATTTACTTCATGCAGCATTTGCTTGGACCTGTCCCGCCCACAGCCATGACTCAGTCATGGGTACGGGATTGAAATAGACCAGGTGAGTGCTGCTAAGAGCAGTTCTACTATTCATATGTGAGGCCGTATGGCACATTTTATAAAAATATTTTAGTGTAGGACTGCCTCAAATGAGATTTGCCGTGACGTGGCGAGGCAGCTCAAGAAATTGCAATTTTTTTTGCCAAAAATCTCAAAATTTTTATAATAAGTACAGTTTGGAATGTTTAGTGCTGAAGTGCACAATTGGTGCTGGCTTTTTTTTTTTTTTTTTTATACATTATATGCGACAGTTCTGGGACTGTACCCGGCTCTTCCCGATTTGCCCTGGTGCTTTGGCAAATCGGGGTAATAAGGAGTTAATGGCAGCCCATAGCTGCCACTAAATCCTAGATTAATCATGTCAGGCGTCTATGAGACACCTTCCATGATTAATCTGTAAATTACAGTAAATAAACACACACACCAGAAAAAATCCTTTATTAGAAATAAAAAACACACACACATATACCCTGGTTCACCACTTTAATCAGCCCCAAAAAGCCCTCCATGTCCGCCGGAATCCAGGATGCTCCAGCGTCGCATCCAGCGCTGCTGCATGGAGGTGACCGGAGCTGCAGAAGACACCGCCGCTTTCATTGTGTCCACGTGTGCGTGCTCCGTGCAGATAACGGACGTGCATCCGTGCAAAACGCAAACACATACGGATCACGGACACGCACACACGGACATAATGAAATAACGCACGTGTGACCACAATCATAGATTAACATTGGTGCACGTTTGGCCGTGTCTCCGGTATATACGGAAACGGACCAAACACGCACGTGTATCACGGACGTGTGAAGGGGGCCTTAGACTGTGTCTGTCTTTTAAGACAGGCAAAAAAGCGTATGAGACTATAAAGTAGCACCTTAATGCATCAGCTCCTTAGGGTCCCTCCTCCCTGCTGCTGCTGTTATAGCCATCCACCTAGACTGACGGACAGATCCTCGGTGTCCCTCCTGCTTCTCATATCTCACACTGCTCAAGCTGTAGGCATCAGCTGGGTTGGCAGGTGAACACTGGATAAAGTGGATTTTCAAACTAAGTACACCAGTCTCTGTACTGCCCCTGCAGCAGTCGGACTGCTCATATTCGGGGTTACTGTGGCTCGAAGGTCTCCGGACCCGGGGGCTTGTGATCACCCGGAAGTGAAAGGGGGGCTATTTACAGGGGATAAATGTTCGTGACGCCACTCATGGTTCACGGTAAAGGGAGTACCGGCACTGCTGATGGGAGTACCCAGGGGAGATGGAGTGGGCAGCCAGATGACGTTCCCTCCACGGGTAGGGGAGGCCCCGGGACTCTGGATGGTGAAGGTGTAGGGGAGCATGGTGCAGGCCAGGCAGGGAGATTCAGGGGAGAGCAGCGTACTCACTCAGGCCGTATCGATGTTGGTGCGACCAATAAGCAGACTCTGACACAGAAGTAAACCAAGTCTCTGGGTGCCGCTGCCACTTTAGGAGGAGCTTGTCCGGGAATCCGTCCCCGTGGGTATTGCTGATGGTTCAGGAACTGCCTCCATTCACTAATTTTAGACTGTTCTGTGTGACCTCTTGGCCTGGTGCTTTCGGGGTCCCGCTCCCTACGGTTAGTTAGAGGAGCTGTGCTCTCGATGGCTGACACTTGGGATCTCAGTGGGCCGCATAACCTGGAAAGCCCTATCCCCCTCGTTGTGTTGATGCCTTCAATCTCTGAGCTCTTGGGGAAAGTTCATAAAGAGACTGTCCTCCACAGGCTAATTATCAGGTTGTGTGAAGCTACTCCCTGGTCTAGGGTCCAGTACCCCGCCGTGCTCGGTACCGGTTCGGTTACTAGATTTTCCGGTGCCGACCGTTCTCCCAAACTAAGTCTGGCACCCCTCTCTAATAGCCTGCGATCGGGTTTCCGACTCCTCCGGTCCCAGAACACAGTCTGCGACCTAGCCAACGTCTCCCAGGGAGCTCCAACTCCCTCCAGCTCCTCACTCTCTGAGGGCTACCACTGCACTGACTCAGCCCCTCCCACCAGTTTGCCTGACCCCTAGGTGGGTGGCCCTGTTCCAGCTAGACCACCCACTGGTGTGCCTGACAGGGTGTGGTGTGAGGTGTGGCTAGGATTTGAAAGCTGAGGGAGCAATACCAAAGGTTAGGATCCCAGAACCATGGGGGGGTTGAGCCCTGCACCAAAATAGAAAGGAGTGCAGTACCCTGTGACACCCTGACTAGTTCAGGGGCGTCACATCTCCACAGGTTTTAAAGGTTTATATAATAATATATGAAGGCAGTATACAGATTCCTTGTACTAAAAAGGAGCTTCATTAGGTTATACAGTACACTGTATCTTCTTATATATCTTCTTGTGTACAGGGCTTTACAGATTACCCCAGGCAAGTTTTCCAAAAAAACCCATTCAAATTCAGGAAGAGGAAATGTAGCGCTCCACGGGGCCTCACCGGGCCAGTGGTTTTCTGGGGTTGCTGTGACTGGCCTGACCCGACTCCGTGGTCCAGTCGGCTACATGAAAAGGACAAACGAACGGGTGTCCGGTGTAAAGGGGGATGGAAGGAGGGTGAAGGGTCCCTGGGATGCGTGTCACCGGTTGCAGCGGTGACGGGGGTCCTGACCTCCTCCACTGCAGACCCTTCCTGCGACTTTTCCTCTTCCAGGAGCAGTGTTGGATGGGAATGGGGGATGCTTTACAGCGCCACTCATGGTGCATGGCCAGGAATCGTCCACTGCACACTGATTGGAGCGATTGCATGTCATAGCACGATCGCTCCAATCAGTGCTGCAGGGGCTGGGGGCGCCATGTTTGAGGTCCACCTATGATCTGCTGTAGCTGCTACAGCATCTCATAGCTGGATCTCACAGTATCGCACTAATTCAGGCATTATTTTTGCCGAAATTAGTGCGAACGATGTGGTTGGCGGTTCAGATTTGAACAGCCAATCACATCGATCGTCGATGAAGGGTGGCGATGCCACCCCCCTTGGGTCAAGCAAGGGTCCCCTGCTGTAAGAAACAGCAGGGGACATCATTTAAAAGCCGTTGCTATGGCCACGGCAATCAAATGAACTTTAGGCAGTAAAGTTACGTCCCTGGTTGTTAAGTCACGTTAAAAATAGGATGTTATTTTACTGCCCGCGGTCGTGAAGGGGTTAATGGATGTAGTAGCAGCAGCAGATGAGGACACTTGCGGCAGCAGTTATCATGGTAAACGGCCGGCGTGGATACTTACAGCAGCGGGTATCATGGTAGCTGGCCGGCATGGATGGTTGCAGCACTGAAACAGAGAGACAAATCAGCAGCAGAACATAGCATAAAGACAGCAGCGCAATGGGACCTGAGAATTAGAAACATAAGGAAATATTTGCCCAAGCACATCCCTAAAGGGGAAGGTGCCTTAAATACCTGAAACCTCTCAGCTGACCTTAGAGACACTTCCAGGTCAGGATGCGCACACACCCTATGGGAATTCACAGGAGGCCTGTGTGGTGTGTGCAGGCCCCAGGAGACAGCAGCATGACCTGAGGACGGGAAGGCTACCGCAGGATGGCTGGGCAGGTGAGAGAACTGATGTCTCCACTAGGGGGAGGGGGGCAGGACAGTGCAGGGACACTGGTATGAACGTTACAGCCGACAACCTTCCCTCTCAATTTTAGCTTCCCAATCCTTATCTCCCCTGGCCCTGACGTAACCTGTCAGGGTAAAATCTGGAGCCCCCATACATGTTTTGATGATCAAACCATCCCAAAGATTTAGCGGACTTTTAGCTAATGTGTGTGGGGATCTTAAGACCTTCTTTAATAACTACATTACCTAGGTATGTATTGCATTGTAGTATGCAGACTCCATTCATCTCCATTTTTTGTGACTGGGATAATGTAATATTGGTAAGTGCAGTACAGTTATACCTCTCTCATGTCAGTAAGAGGCACTCCCTGATTTATAGATAGTATACATAAAACAGGCATGTCTATGAGTAATGGCTTTCCCTGCTCACTATATGGGGATGTGATATATATACAGTACATCCTCTCATCTGCCAATTCACTGACACCGACGCTCTCCTTGTCACAACCAATTACACATAACCCTCCAGTCATGTAATCAGTCATTAGCATCATCCAAACCTTCCCCTTATTTTACTCTACTGAAATAATAAATGTATAAAATATCCATGGCAGGATGAATGCTTGTAGACTATTCAAAGTATATGTAATAATACGAGAGGGCTCGCACCACAGTAATCGGGACATTCCTGGAGGCAATGAGCCCTAACTAAAATCAGACACAGCGTCAGAAAAGCCAAGGAGTGCACTCGGCAATGAACATATAGGAAACGAATTTGACAGCGCCCCATAGGTGAAAAAAATGCAAACAACTTCTTTAATCCCCCGCAGATGCAACGTTTTGACATTCCATAAGTCTTTATCTCTCTATCATCTTTGCACATCTTTAATACACACAAAAGAAATAAACGTATAATTGCAATAATTTTCTCGGAGAAATACTTCATTTTATGGAACAATTTCAAAGGTGTCAACACTTCGCCATGACTGTATACCTCCCCTTTGCTGAATCGCTAGATCTAACAGTATTCTTCTTCACTTTATCTTCAACTGCCGACTACACAGAAGTTGCCCCCCCCCCTCCCTAGCAGCCCCCGTCCAGGCAACCCCTGACTCTGAAGCCAAACTACCATTTTCTGCAACCTCTACAACCAAACTGGAGGTGGCAGACCTTACAATGCATTGCCAATCCACAAAGCTGTCGGAAATACACTCCCCAGAGCCCAATAATGCCGCTAAAGCACGTAACCCTTGCAATAACAGACTGATGCCCCCTCCGACCTTTCCAGGAAGACCCCCCTAATCCAATATTTTCCTGGGCAGGTAGCAAGGCCTGTAAAGAAAAGAGGAAGAAAAAAAGTGAAGATCCAGCACCGTTTTAAAATTCCTTATTCCTTCTAATAAAGAA
Organism: Anomaloglossus baeobatrachus; assembly: GCF_048569485.1. Classification (NCBI taxonomy): domain Eukaryota; kingdom Metazoa; phylum Chordata; class Amphibia; order Anura; family Aromobatidae; genus Anomaloglossus; species Anomaloglossus baeobatrachus. Next base: position 126,331,808 of record NC_134353.1, read on the forward strand.
GGAATAAGGATTTTTAAAACGGTGCCGGATCTTCACATGTTTTCTCCCTCTGCATGCCACGTGGGTGCCGACCACAGGATCCGTGCACTGATCCAAAGGAAATCCGTATGGCTTCTACAAGGGCTCCTAAGTGGTGAGTTGATACATTCATTTTTGTTTTTTTTCGCTGTAAAAAAAAGATGAGTTAACTCACCTAGCTGCCTGGCTGCCTTGTCTCCAGCAGTTGCTTGTCTGAAAGAACGCTGTTGCAGTCCCTCATCTTGTGCTGAAGAAGCCTGCACCACTGTCCATCATCTGGTAGAGAAGGGGAACCTCCGACAGCTCTAGCAGAGCCCCTCTCTGATAGGAGTGTGGCTCGATGCGAGCACAGCCATATTAAGGCTGTCATGGTTGTTGGGGTGGGGCAGACGACTGCTGCCAGCTCATCTCCTGGCTTTGAGGGGCCACAGGTTGTGACCATGTTCCGGCTCCATTCTCAGCTCCCCACCTTGAGCATTAAATGGCGTGCGACGTGCGTCCCTGTGTGCCTTGGGGAACCACGGCTCCTGTTCCTGAAACTTTGTGGGACATCATGCTGACTCCTTCCTTGGTTGTAGGCCCACACTGCAGCAGGATTCCTCCCAGGAGGAAACGAACGGCACAAGGCAGGAAGAGGGGGCTCCTAATGCTGCGCCAGACCTGGAGGGTTTCTTCTAGGTTTAGGCGCCCCAGAGGCCTTTTCCTCCGCAACCGTCAGACTCCAGGGGTTGGCTGGGCTTGGCCATCACTGAACTTCTGCAGCAGGCTTTCAGTCTCTCACTCTAACCTTTTGTGAGTAGTGTATATTTTAAGTAAAAACTGATTTACAAAATATTTAATTTTCTATCCATTTTTTTCACATCCCTGATGTTTTCAAATTAAATGGTCTGTTTGACAATTATAATCCAATCACCTCAAAAGGTTGTAATTACATTGATGAGGTTTTTTGGACATTTATATTCTCTCCAGTCTTGCTTGGTATTGTTATCTTTGATTCTGGGGTTATATTTTAAGGTTTATATTAGGGGCAATGTTTCCATGCCAATACTTTTCTATATATTACTATTCATGCTCAGTATACATTATCAATATTTGCAGAACAGCATTGTCATCTCTTGTTCTTCCTTCCTTTAGGTGTCTCTTTGGTCTCTACTGGTCACCTTGGTCCTTCTGTTTATCCTGACTGGGGCAATGCTGGGACCAGAACTACTGGCTACTATATCCCCCTCTGTATATATAGTGGCAGTGATTATGCCGATGATTGGATATTCAATGGGATATGGACTAGCCACTTTATTCAATCTTCCCCCCAACTGCAGGAGAACCGTGTCCCTGGAGACGGGGTGTCAGAATGTCCAACTCTGCACGGCTCTCCTGAAGCTCGCCTTTCCAGCCCATCTCATAGGAAGCATGTACATGTTTCCGCTGCTGTACGCACTATTCCAGGCTGCTGAGGCAGGGATATTTGTCCTAGTGTATAAACTCTACCGAAAGGAAGTTCTTCACAAGCCAGAACCTACGGACGAAGACGACGACACGGATATTTCTTATAAAAAGCTGAAAGAGGAAGAAATTAATGAAATCTCCTATGGGACAGTGACAACAGAAGACCAAAATCATCCTGTACCCACGGAGCCTCCAACACAACCGCACTAGTCCTATGTGACCTTCCATATGTCTGTACTTAAGTTTACATGAAAGTTCACATTGCCAAGACATTCATCAGTAGATATAATTATATTTATATACATATATACTGTAGTAAAAGAATAGAGTCCAATTCCTTTAATTCAACCTCAATAGGTTTTTTCTGTGCCAATTTATCAGATATTCTGAATTATGGGTGAGTTACATAAATGTATGTAAAACTCACATGTATTCTCACTGCTCGTTATTCTGCTACAAGTGCCAGATTATCAGAACCTCTGGATTATATTGTGCCGCATGAAAGGAATTTATATGTCTAATGTATATTCACCTTAGCTTTACAGTATATCTGAATGGTCATCGTATATAACACACTGACCAAACAAACAGCTTTGTCTACTTTACAGGAGTCTGTCACCTCTAAAATGCAAATTAAACTACTTAAATATTTATATGAGGACAATAGCCCCCTAAGAATCATAACAGCAATATATATATTATGGGCAAAAAACATCAACTTGTGGTGTAAGGAAATGTGAGAGCCTAATAATTCTGTGTCTGCACTTGTATGTGCGCATGCGTGCGCCTATTCCCAACAATTAGTTGTAATAAAATATAGCAAGTTACTGGTTAACAAGACTACACTTAAAGGTGTGGTCGAATACCTAAAATGATCTTTCTAAATATCTATCTTTACACCCTAACCACTTTATATCATCATCAAGGGGCTGCGTTAGTACCAACACTACTATCACCACCTCCTGATAGCGTTTTATTTGAGGCAGGCTCTAGAAGCTGTGTAGGGTGCTTGTGTCACTCACAGCTACTATCACCACCCCCTGATAAAGATTCATTTGAGGCAGGTGCTAAAAGCAGTGGGGCAATTCTGGTGTCACTCACAACTTCTATCACCACCCCCTGATGACGATTGATTTGAAGGAGGTTCTTGAAGCTGTGGGGGGCGCTGGTGTCACTCATAGCTTCTATCACCACCCCATGATGATTTATTTGAGGAAGGTGCTAGAAGCTGTGGGGTGTGCTGGTATCCCTCACAACTTCTGTCACCACCCTCTGATGACAATTCATTTGAGGGAGGTGCTAGAAGCTGTGTGGTGGGGTGCTGGTGTCACTCATAGCTTCTATCACCACCCTCTGATGGCGATTCATTTGAGGGAGGTGCTAGAAGCTGTGTGGTGGGGTGCTGGTGTCACTCACAGCTTCTATCACCACCCTCTGATGGCGATTCATTTGAGGGAGGTGCTAGAAGCTGTGTGGTGGGGTGCTAGTGTCACTCACAGCTTCTATCACCACCCTCTGATGTCGATTCATTTGAGGCAGGTGGTAGAAGCAGTGAGGCAGTGCTAATGTCACTCATAACTTCTATCACGACTCCCTGATGACGATTCATTTGAGGGAGGTGCTAGAAGCTGTGGGGCGGTACTTGTGTCTCTCATAACTTCTATCACCACCCCTTGATGACGATTCATTTGAGGGAGATGCTAGAGGCTGTGGGGCGGTGCTGGTGACAGTCACAGCTTCTGCCTCCATTCCCTGATGACATCATATTCACACTAGACGTTGCGGCAGCTGAGACAGAAACAGACAGCTGGTGCTGCACTCATCTCCCACAACTTTTATCACCATGGATCCGGGACATCTTCAGAGGGTGGTGGGGCAAGTACCTGTAGTAAGTAACTGCAGCATCACTCCCTGATGACGTCCTGTTCCAACAGGAGCGATAGACACTGTGGGGAGTGAGTGCAGCCAAAGCCTCCTTATACGTCACATATGAGACTCCTAATTATTTAGGGACTATTTAGGGATATCTAGATAGGTAGAAGTGTAGGATAATGTATAATAATTACATAAGCGGTTAGGGTGGAAAGATAGGTATTTAGAACAGACGTCTTATGCACTGGACACATTCTTAAAATCAATCACAGATGGATGCTGCCCCATAGTTTTGCACTAGAGTGAGAGCAATCCGATGTTTTATCGGATTGCACTCGCCTGTGCAAAACGCAAGTGGAACCGTACTCTAAAAATCACACATAGCTCTGCAGTGAGAGCAGAGCGCGGCCATCACACCCGTAACACCCCTTTTATTTAAAATCTCTAGTGGCGGCGTTATCTTCCAGGCAGCATCTGCCCCATAGCCTGGAAGAGCTCATTTAAGTAAAGTGATAAAAGAGGATTTTTCCACAACAAGGCATCTGATATGAGACATACAGGTATGACGTTTTTCAATATTACATAACCTGGATGCCTATATTAATAGGTTATATAGGTCAAATGTGGTGACAGATTCAATTTAAGGGACAAGGAGGGGGTTAGGAATATAAGAAAGGGTTAGGTGTAAGCAGAGGAAGATCGAGGAGTAGGATTTGCTGGTTATGTGGATATGGGTCTGCTTGTGATCCAGAAGGTTTTTCTGGTGGATGGTCTTCTTTCTCTGTGTGCCTGCTTTTGAGTCCTACCCGTGTATTTAGCTCTGTCGGTCTCCTATTTAATATAATGATCACTACCTTACCTGACAAGCCCCTTTTACTTATTGTGTCCCACCATTATCTTATAGTTTGTAAGCTTCAGAGCAGGGCCCTCACTGCTCCTGTAAATGTTGAACTTTGTTACTTTGTACTGAATTTATTATCTGTATATTTCTCCATTTAATTGTAAAGTGCTGCGGAATATGTTGGCGCCATATAAGTAAAACTATTATTAGCGCACCATCATGCTCTCAAAAACTGCACATCGATCACTTTCCCTGATCTCGATTGACAGCACTCGTCTCTTACCTAGACTGAGCACCTCCTGGACTCAGTCAGTGTTCCTGCATGGTGGCACAGACGCTGGGGGAGCCCAGAGATGTGCACTCAGTGCTGGGGCGGGCACACTCTGGTCCCTGGCTCCTATCTGCGATCATCGATGGGTACAGTGATACCCCCAGAAGTGTATTGGGTGTGTGGCTTCAGAAAGGAGCAAGGGATCAGAACGCATCTATCTTGACACTGTGTTCGCACCCTTGACTCCTCCACAGTCAGTGCACACATGCATGAATGTGGATTGAATTCAGGCAGCGCTTGCTTGTCAATCAAGATCAAGGAAAATGATTGATAGTCAGATTGGAGAGCGTAACGGTGCACTGAGCTTGTGGTCACACCATGGATGCACCAAAACACTCTCATTTACATATGAAACAAAAGTCAGTTTATCTATAATGTATAATGCTGGTAGGATCTCTTTAGGGGATGAGCCTCCTATGTAAATATTTAAGTAGTTTAATTTGCATTTTAGGGGTGATAGACTCCCTTTAAAGGAAATCTGTCAGCAGGTTTTTGCTATGTAATCTGAAACAGCATTCTGCAAGGGTTAAAACATATAATTCAGGCATACCTGCTTGTCAAAGTCTGAACTGTTGTATATTTATTATATTTATTTAAGCAGCAGGAATTCTCATTGCTCTACTAAAACATCACGTGCACGGCAGTTCAACACAACTCATCCTCTGATTGATACCTCACTGTCAATGTACAATCTCTATAGAGACCCTGGTGTGGGCGGGGAAGCTCACTCAGCTCTGCTACATGGCTAAATCTAAAATTGTGATCTGATTGTGTCAGAACGGCTGCAGTCAGTAATCTAAGTGATACATCATTGGTTTCAGGATCTCTTTGCCAACATAATGCTGCTCTCAGATGAGGCAGCAAAAACCTGCTGACAGATTCTCTTTAAAGAGCATTTTACCCAAATAATATAAGTCACTCAAAGAGTCCTCTTCTGTCAAATATTTAAAAGGTTTCCAACCCCATTAAAATTGTACACAAGTTGTCCACAATGATATTAAATAACAAAAGTATTAATCCCCCTGCTGCTCCCATGCCAATGCCCCTATAGAGTCAGCAGAGCAATTCAATACTAGTGCCATCAGCAAGCACACCATACTGCACATGTATTGGCTGAAGAGGGCAGTTTTAAATGGGGGTTGTCCCACAATGAAAACTTAATACCCCGCACAGGGTAGGAAATGTGTCTGATCACTGGTGCCACAAGCACAGGGGGCACATCCCGCCCATTAGAAAGGAACAGCAGTTGTACATGTGACACACTGGGACCAACAAAGATGGCGGAAATCCATAGCCACCTATTTCCAAAAAGTACAAAAATCTGTGCCATGCGCCACCAGATAAAGTGTAATCAAGTCAGTGACTGGTATATATTTCTGATACATATCTCAGAACATGGCCACATTCTTGTCAGCGAAGCGAAGCTCACTAAACACTGAGCAGAGCTGCCCTGGACAGTGGCAAGAAGGCCAAAAGTCAGAACATTCTTGCACAACGATGGAGTTGCGCAATTTTTTACATTTCCAGCAGCTTCACATCAGAAAACTATTGCAAACTAGTTGGTAAATCGGCACAAAAGCGTTTACAAAGCCATTTAAAGGGATTTTCCAGGATCATTATATATTTGGCCAAAGGCAGGAGCATTAATTGAGAATCCGAGAAAGCCTATGCTCATGTATTATATTCCCATCAGCTGTGGCTCTGGTTCTCGGGTGCTGTCCAGCCGTATTTGTTTACTTAGTTGGCTGCAGTGATGATGTGCCCATCTGCAGATGTGACCGCTGCTGCTAATCACTAGCTCTGGCGGTCTTACATCATGCAAGGGATTAGCTGATCGCTGTATCTTATTCCAGCTCATACTTCTGCGGGTTATTTTCCTTTTTCAGTCACGTCTGCTCATCTTGATTATTAGAATCTGTATACTGTTACCGGCAATCCATAGAAATTCATGTGACTGAGCTTTAAGGGGTTAATTATTTTGCATTTTTTGTTTTTGTCTTGGTGCATTCGTTGCATCTTTTTTTTGTGCCAAATTCTTCAAAATGGCACTCGCGGAATCATGAATTTTGAGCAAAAAAAAAGAATATTTTTGGACTTTACATTTTTTTTCCTCCTTTTTAAAACAAAAGTAAAAAGTAGCAGTCTCTGTTAAAATGTCTCCTACAGCTGCAGAATTTGTGCAAATATTTCTGGTGTAGAATAAAAAAAAAAAAATCACTCAGATGGAGTGGTGTACTGGAGTACATTTCCGCTAACAGATTTCACCTTTTTTTAAAAATCACAAATAATCTGATGCAAATTTCGGGATTACAAAATCCATTCTCAAAATAGTGAACAGATAAAAAACAAATAAAAAAACCAGACAAAAAAATAAGAGAATAGACTTCAAAATAGGCACAACTAAAAGGAAGAATTAGGCCCAAAACAAAGCCTTAAAAACTAGACTAACTATAGGCACAAATGGAATAATTTATTGGGTCCTAAATGTTTAGCTGCGATTACATAGTTGCCAATTGTCACCGATTTCCTGGGTTGAACCTGGGGTATAATTTATGGAAAGCCCATAGAAAAGTGGGTGTTCCAGGATGGGTCTGGGGAGTAGCTGGAAGGGGTATGACATTGCCAGGAGCGGGGTTGATGCCGGGACGTACATGGGCCCCGAAATGTTTGCAAATATGACATTTGAGCACTGCCCTCTAGTAAAAAGTGTGTGACCAAAGATCAAAAAGCCAAGTATTAAACTCATGCCACAGTATAAAACAACCTAAAACTTACATATATTCACAAATGTGTTGTGTGAAAGTGAAGTTCACCTTTAAATATGGAGAAGAGGACGAGTGACATCATTTTTTGAGCCAAATTGTTATATATTGAAGAATGGACATTTTCAGGGACAATTTCTCCTTCCCCTATAGACTGGGTACAATTGGTTTTGAGCCTAAAATGTAACTATTGCTGTGTATATCGGGATGTCTGGCGATGTGACAGATCTCAGTATTACCTGCACTCGCTGAGCCTGTGCGGAAACTAATGTAAATGTTCAATTATCTAAAATGTATGATTATTGACTGCCGCGTGTAAGCAGGGGACGCTCTGCTCAGGAGGTTAATGTTATTCCGTCTGCATGCTTCAGTCACTTCCCAGAATCCAGAGCTGCCCAGGTTTACTGTACACTGAGTGACTGCGGGTTTACGCAGAGGTGACAGATGTGTCTCCAGCATGTGGACGTGACCATAAATATCAATCATTTCTGCACTCAGCCCAGAGATGGTGTCGTTTATTTCTCTAAAATGTCGTCTTTTATTGAATTTGTGATGATATCAGTACATTAGTACAGGCGGGAGCGCACGCTACAGTCACAGATGACTAATTCTGGTATGGTAGTTATGGGTGTCTGTCGTCTTAAACCAACAGTATATACTGTACTAAGCACATCACCTTGTAGGGGTTATAGCCCCTATAAAAATCATATCTTTAGTTTTCAAATCCTTAGAAAAATCACCTCTGCTCTGATATGCTAGTTCAGATGCCCGATGCACCCTTGGTGTGGCCGAGCAGCTGCTCCCACTGGTTTTGCTCTGGGCTACCTCCATCTCTTGATGGACTACGTCCCCCCCCACCCCGAGCTTTGCCTGCAGACAACACAGTGCTCAGTCTGAGAGGGAGGGGGTAGGCACATAACATTAGTGGTTGGAACAGTGCACTATGCTGCCAAACACAGAGCACCATAACCAGCATATCAGAAGAACAAAGTTTTGGAATATTTTCTGGAGAACGGAAGCAGCGATTTGAAAAGTGAAGGTGCGGCTTTTACAGTGGGTATATTCCCTACAAAGCTATGTGCTTACTTTAAAGGGAACCTGTCACCAGATTTGGCAACTATAAGCTGCGGCTGTCGCGGGCGGAGGAGGGGACGCTGCGCTCTCCCACTGCTCGGGTCCGGCTGCCGCTGCTGCTGCGGCCGCTGCTGCTCGGTGCCTCGAGCGATGGGCCGGATCCCGGGGACTCGAGCGGCGCTCCTCGCCCGTGAGTGAAAAGGGGAATGGTTTTGGGGATTTATTGTCCGTGACGCCACCCACGGTTGTGGTGATTTTGGTGACACCACCGCTGCTCTGAACGGGGATCCCGGGAGCGGTGACAGGGAGCAGCTGAGTTGTTATTTCTCCCCTCCGTAGGTAGGGGGTTGGTTGTCCCGGGGCCCGGTGATGGGGTAAGGATTGATGACAGGCGGGTTGCGGGGCCTGATGAGGTGCAGGGTCGCAGGGGCAGCGCTGTGCCGCACGGCACGGAGGTACTCACTCAGCCCAATGATCATGACACAGTTCACGGTAAAACAAGCGGCTGGATGGACAGGTCCCTCGGACGGCTGTGGTTGCTTCTTCCCTGTAGGTTGGTGATGACTGTCTCTCCCTGCACCTAAGTTCAATGTTGGTAGCGATGGGTTCCCACCGGTAACCCGCTCCCCGACTTTGATGTAGGCCGGAGGAGCCGCTTTTGCCCACAGGCGCTGGCCCTGGGAAACGGTTGCCCTTGGCGGTGGCGGTGTCTCCCCTTCACGGTTGGACGGTTGCCTTCTATCGGGACTTGGCTGTTTGGAGACCCGGAGGTCCCCTTCACTAACGGATTTGGCAAATTCACGGCGACTCCAAGCCTTGCCGGGATCCGAAAGGCCCCTGCCAATGGTGCTGGCTTCTCTTTGTATGCCGGTCTGGTACCGCCGGGTCACCACCCGTCCACGGTCCTTATGGCAGACTCCAATCGGCCTCCACTGCAGACGGTCACCACCGTCTGCCAACCTTGCTGCTCTGTCCGGGCCACACACCCGGACTCACTTCAGGCTCTTTCTCTGTCACTTTTCTCCTCACACTTGCTCCTCTACCACTCAACTCCTCTCACTTCCTCCTCCAAACTCTAACTGCCTGTGTTCTCCCTCCTCCAGGACTGTGAACTCCTTGGTGGGCGGAGACCAACCGCCTGGCTCCACCCCCTGGTGTGGACAACAGCCCCTGGGGAGGGCAACAAGGATTTTGTGTTCTGACCTCGATGTGCCTACAGGGAGTGTGGGGTGTGGTGGTGTTGTTACCTGTGGCCCCTGGCTTGTCCAGGGCGACACACGGCCACCACCTGTTGGCTCTTATGTACAGCATTCTAACATACTGTATATAAGAGCCCAGGCTGCTGTGTAGAACATAAAAATTACTTTATAATACTCACCTAAAGGTCGGTGCGGTGCAGACTGGTCAAATGCGTGTCTCTGTTCTCCGGTACTGGCGTCTCTTCTCTTCTTTCGGCCATCTTTGTCCTCCTTCTGAAACCTGGGTGCATGACGCATCCTACATCATCCACACTAGCCAGCATTGAGGTCCCGCGCAGACGCACTACAATACTTTGATCTCCCCTGCTCAGAGCTCATCAAAGTGTGCCTGTGCAGGACTCCATTGTCAGCTTGTGTGGATGACGTAGGATGCATCATGCAGCCAGGCTTCAGAAGAAGGAGGACAAAGATGCCCAAAAGAGGAGGCGTTGGTACCGGAGAACAGAGACACCCATCCGACTAGTCTGCACTGCACCGCCCCTTAGGTAATTAGTATACAGTGATTTTTACATTTTAGAAAGCGGCCTGAGCTCTTATATACAGCATGTCAGAATGCTGTACTGTATATAAGAGTCCACTAGTGGTGGCTGCAGCTTATAGTTGCCAAATCTGGTGACAGATTCCCTTTAATCTATCAACTTGGACTGAGAGACTCCGGTTAAGGCCTCATTCATACATCAGTATTTTTGAGTAGCATTTCATCAGCATGTGTTGTATGCCAAAATGCCAAAAGTAAAGGACCTGTCACACACACACAGATAAATCTGTGGCAGATCTGTGTTAGATCTGTGGATGCAGTGAAATTGTGGACAATCAGTGCCAGGTTTGTGGCTGTGTACAAAGTCCAATTCAGGATTGACTTAAACCTGAACTTGAGCCCAAATCCCAAACCCCATATAAGTCTGAGGGAACCCAATCTCGTGCTGTAAAATTATGTTACTGTAGTAAGGACTAGGGGGCTGCAAAAGGAACCAAAATGGGGATTACAGCAGGACAATTATACTTACCGCATCTCAGCACTGCTGTTACACTGCCTCCGGGTCTGCTCATTAAATATTATGAATATGCACTGCTTCCCTCGCCCACCCTCTGTGGCAGTGTGATTGGTTGCAGTCAGACTGCAGGCATGCCAGGGTCTGTGATTGGTTGCCCTCACAGTACCTGTCTGGGTCCCAGAGTGGAATTAGTATAAAAATAAATAATTGGAAATAATGTTGTAGGGTCCCTCGTATTTTGATACCCAGCGCAGACAAAACAGATATCTGGAGGCTGCAGCCCCCAGCTGTGTGCGTTATCTTGGCTGTGTATCAACGGAAATTTGCTAAAATGATTGCATTTTACATTAGGGAAGGTGTATGTGTGTCGCCCGGCGACCAGGGGTACTCAGATCCGGGCCACGGGGTCACTTCTGTGGGTATCGCGGTGGCGTGACCCGGTCTGTGATCCCAGGCTCCACAGTAAAAGGGGGTTTGGTAAGGGAGATTGTCCGTGACGCCACCCACGGTTGTGGTGATTGTGGACACCACCGCTGCGATGAAGGTGCGGGACTCCCGGGAACGGTGTTGGGATGCAGCTTAGGATGTTAACCCCTCCGTGGGTAGGGGCAGTTGGTCCCGGGGCCCGTTCGGGGATAAGCAGGGAGCAGGGCGCAGTGCTGCGGTGCGGTGCCTGAAGGCACGGGCGTACTCACAAGTAGTTCACACAGAGTCACTGGTAACTAGGAATTGCCGGTGTCCGCAGCCTTCGGTACGGGGTGTTAGTGTCCCACACACGGTGCAGCAGCTCCTGTTGTTCTTTCTCTGCAGCCAGGTGCCTCTCTCTCCACTCTCTTCCTCTTTCTCCTCAGCCGGGAAAGGGGAATCCTCTCCCCTGCAGTGATCCGGGTCACCCTAGGTACAGTCGGGCCACTACCCTGCTCTGGCTACCTCTGGCCCCTTCCTCACTGCAGCCTGTCCCGGCCCTTTCGGAGCACGCTTCACTATCAGCCTGGGAGCTACAACTCCAGACTCCTCTTCTGTCTGTCTCTCCAAACACTCTGCTCCAGCCCCTCCCCTCTGCTCTGCTTTTCTCCTACCCTGGGGGATGTGGTTTGTCCTGCTGCACCGGTGTGAGATCAGATTACCAAGGAGGATTAACTCTTTCTGTGACAACCTGGCTTTGCCAGGGCGTCACACACCCCCTTGGTAAAACACGGCCCGTCCTCGGGCCGTCTGGCCACCAACATTTATTAAAACTGGAAAAATCAACACATTACAATCATACATCTTCCCACATCGGGAGGTACGTTTTCTAAAACTTTAAACCGTTCTGCCACCCCACACCTGCGGAGCAGATGGCCTCCTCCTGAACTTGAGGGCGTTCAACAGGGGTGACAGTCCATAAAACAGTCAACTTTTTAACTTGTGGGTAGCCGTCCATGCTCCACTACCGCTGCCGCTGCCGCCACTCCTAGTACGGGGCATGGGTTCCGTGCTCTGCCTCCTGCTCAGAAGCCAGGCCCACTTGGATGCCCTCGGCGCCGGCTACAACCGGCCTCGCTAACTGCCGAGGGCTCCATCTCTCACTGGCCTGCTCCTCCTCTCTGCAGGTGCACTCCGGCTGCTCCACAGCCGTGACGGGGTACCTGGGAGCGGCTGGCGCCACATCTAGGGCAGTCTTCCAATCGGGTGCCACCTCCGTTGCGGCCGGGCGGACTGCCGGAGCCGACGTCATCATCGTGGCGGCTGGGCGGACTGCCGGAGCCGGGTAAGATGTCATCGGGGTTGCAGCTACTGCTTGTCCAGGAACGGAATTAGGCAAAGTCCTGGCGTCCCTGCCTTTACAGTCCTGGTCACATAAACTGCGGTTCCTTCCTCCTGCTCCCCCTTGGTACTCGGGAGCAGTCCTTTCAGCAACTTTTAAAGTTTTCCTTTCGCTTCCGGTCCTCCGGAGCTTCACTTCCGCCTGCGTTCTCAGGGGGCGGAGCCTTTTTTTCGCGCCCACCGCTTGGAGAAGAAGGCGCTGGACGGGAGATTTTCGCGCCCAAAATGGCAGCAAAGATGGCGACTTTCAAAATTTTTGCCGCGGATCACCGCTGACAGTCCAGAATAAGGCGCACTTCCTCCAGGTAACTGGATGGGTTCGATCCTGTTCGTGACGCCAAATGTGTCGCCCGGCGACCAGGGGTACTCAGATCCGGGCCACGGGGTCACTTCTGTGGGTATCGCAGTGGCGTGACCCGGTCTGTGATCCCAGGCTCCACAGTAAAAGGGGGTTTGGTAAGGGAGATTGTCCGTGACGCCACCCACGGTTGTGGTGAGTGTGGACACCACCGCTGCGATGAAGGTGCGGGACTCCCGGGAACGGTGTTGGGATGCAGCTTAGGATGTTAACCCCTCCGTGGGTAGGGGCAGTTGGTCCCGGGGCCCGTTCGGGGATAAGCAGGGAGCAGGGCGCAGTCACGGGCACGGGCGTACTCACAAGTAGTTCACACAGAGTCACTGGTAACTAGGAATTGCCGGTGTCCGCAGCCTTCGGTACGGGGTGTTAGTGTCCCACACACGGTGCAGCAGCTCCTGTTGTTCTTTCCCTGCAGCCAGGTGCCTCTCTCTCCACTCTCTTCCTCTTTCTCCTCAGCCGGGAACGGGAAATCCACTCCCCTGCAGTGATCCGGGTCACCCTAGGTACAGTCGGGCCACTACCCTGCTCCGGCTACCTCTGGCCCCTTCCTCACTGCAGCCTGTCCCGGCCCTTTCGGAGCATGCTTCACTATCAGCCTGGGAGCTACAACTCCAGACTCCTCTTCTGTCTGTGTGACGCCCTGGGCAAGCCAGGGGTCACAGGTCACAAAAACATACACACACACCCCACATTCCCTGCAGGTACACCAGCTAACCTACAAATCCTTGTTGCCTTCCTCCAGGGGCTGGTGTCCACACCAGGGGGTGGAGCCAGGCGGTTGGTGTCCGCCCACCTAGGAGGTCACAGCCCTGGAGGCAGGGAGTACCAGGCAGTTGAGCCCAGGCAGGGCAAGTGTGAAGTCTAGCTGAGGGCTAGAGCGGAGTAACGAACCAAGTGAAAGGAGAAACAACAGAGTGTAGCTCAGGGGGGAGCTAGAGTGAAGTGAAACAGTAGTGAAGTGACAGAAAGCCTGAAGTTGGTCTGTGGCTGTGTGCCCAGACGGAGTCAGCAAGGTCAGCAGACGGCGGTGAAGGTCTGCAGTGGGACTGTCTGGAGGTTACTGGAAGGACCCCGTTGGCTGTGTGCCCGGTGGTCTGGAGCGGATACAAAGGGCAGTCAGCACCAGAGCAGGGGCTTTTCGGATCCCAGCAAGGCTTGGAGTCGCTGTAAATTGCTAAATCCGTTAGTGAAGGGGACGTAGATCTCCCAACAAGCAAGTCCTGATTGACGGCAAAGGTCCAACCACAACGGGGAAACACCGCCACCGCCAAGGCACCAGTTTCCCAGGGCCGGCGCCTGCGGGCAAAGTGTGGAGCTCCTCCGGCCCAGATTGCAGTCGGTGAGCGGGTAACCGGTGGGAATCCATCGCTACCAAACAAACATTTCAAAGGTGCAGGGAAGAGACCGTCACCGCTAACTGCAGGGAACCGCAGCACCGTGAACCGTCCGAGGGACCCGTCCAACCAGCCGTTTGTTTACCGAGAACTGTGTCGTGTTTACTGGCTGAGTGAGTACCTTCGTGCCGCAAGGCACAGCGCTGCCCCTGCGCCCCTGCACCCCACTGGGCCCCGGGATCACCAACCCCTACCCACGGAGGGACAACACAACAACTGGCTGCTCCGCCTCACCATCCCCGGGACCTCCACATAGAGCAGCGGTGGTGTACACTCAATCACCACAACCGTGGGTGGCGTCACGGACATTATCCCAACACCCCAAACCCCCCTTTCACTCACGGGCGAGGAGCGCCACTGGAGAAACCCCCGGGATCCGGCCCACGGCTCGAGCCACCACTGAGCAGCCGCCGGACCCGAGCAGAAGGGGTGAGCGCGGTGTGCTGACACCCTCCTCCCCGCCCGCGACAACTTGGCGTCACGAACAGGATCCTACCGCTCTGCCGTTTGGTAGAGGTGCGCCTTGTTACCGCCGGAGGTATCCGGCAGAAAAATTGCAGAAGCCGCCATCTTTGGCGTGAAAAGTTCCCGCTCGAGCGTCTTCTCGAGCAGTAGAGGCGCGAAGGCCAAGACCCCGCCCCGAAAGAGGAGGGGCCGGAAAGAGCTAAGGGGGACGCGATGGCGGCTGGCCGCATGTAGCTGCGGCTATAAAAGCAGGGACGCCAGGACTCTGCAAACATACCGTTCCTGGAAGCAAAAAGAGAAGCCATCATGTGGATGCCGTCCCGCGACACCGTAGCCCCCGCGCCTGGAACCGCGGCGTGGGTGGAAATCCGAACCGCGCAGCTCTACCAAAGGCTGCAGGTCAGGATGCAGCTCCTCCTGGAGGAGTGGGAGGCCGACATGGCGGACGTTGTAGCCACCGTGCGGAGACGCGAGGAGGAAGCGGAGAAAGGGAGGGTGAGTGACCCACGTCCCGATGCCCTTGAGGGGCCGGTCATCGCGGCTGTGGGGCCCGGTCCAAGCCCTCTCCCCCCGTTACCTCCCTCGCCACCCGTCCCGGAGGCCGTGACCCCGCCACTAGGCCTGCTACCACCGCAACCGGTAGCAGTACCCAGCGTCCCCGCCCAAGCGGGCCGACCTGTAGCCGGAGCCCGCGGCACACCGGAGGTGTTACCGTGGAAGACGCCGAAAGTGGAACCGGAGGCATCCCATGAAACATCCCCCGAGCCGGAGCAGATGACCCGTTCCGAGCGGAAGGCCCGGCAGCGGAAAGCCCCTATGCCCATCCCCCACACCTCGGCTGAGGCAGCGCCGGGTTGTTGCTGTAAGGCAGCGCCTAAGGCCATGACACCGCGGGATACGCCGCCCACCTTCCTGACGGTGGGTAACGTTCTGGATGTCCCGCGGGGCCCGACCCGTGCGCCGGCGCCGGCAGCAGCGCCGTATTGGGATAGGGCGCCGGTACCGCTGGGCCTGGAGATCGCCGAGAGGGAGCGGAAGAAGGCCGAACTGGTGGCCAGAGCGATCCGGGAGAAAGAACACCTCCGACAGGCAACTTCCCGTGCCCGAGGACCGTTGTACGTGGGGCAGGTGAGGCGGTTTGATGTCCGCCGGGGCTACGGATTCATATACGAACCGGGCCTGGAGGCCGAAGTTTTTGTAGCCCGGCGGGATGTGAATGCCCACCTGCCTGAGGAGCATCCTGGCCGTAATCTGATGCCGGGAGATATTGTCCAGTACACGCGGTTCTTTGGGGAGCGGGGGTGGTTTGCGCTGGACGCTACATTGAAGGGCAGCCCAGAGGCCCGAGCAAGCGCCGCGCCCCCTCCCTTGGAAGGAGCACTGGAGCCTGGAAGTCCGGAGTAGGGCAGTGGATGCCCGCAGCACCGTCCCCGTTGGGACCAGTACCGAGTTAAGATTGTTTGTTTGTTTGGAAAAGATGATAAGTGAAATTACCGAAGAAGTCACCTGATTTGTTTGTTGATTTGCAACCGGCTGGAGCCGGCACCGTTGTCCCCGTGGGGACCGTTTAAAAATGCATGGGAACTATCCATGGACAAGCCCGTGAACTTGCAGGGCAACCACAGACGTTAGTGGCTTGTAAATATGTTGGGTACCGTTACCGTTTCCGCAAGGCCGCCTCCGGAGAGGCAGGTTGGAGGGAGGGCCCTGAGCAGAGCAGGCTGGGGCCCAGCCACCAAAAGGACCGGTGGCTACCCTCTGGAGGGAAGGACAGATCCCGCTCGGGAACCGTGTGCTGGACTGTGGGTCAAGGGGTGCTGCCTGGGTTTTAGGGGCAGCATCAGGGCCAGGTTACTTGGGTGGGAGAGAGCGGAAACCGTAACCGTACACCGTTGCAACGTTGAAGTGATGTGCCTCCCGTTTTGGGAAGAGTTATTATTAAAGATGTATTCTACCGTATTATGTTATACCTTTTACCTTACAGAAAAAAAAAAAGGAAAATAAAACCGGTGTTGGACGGGCAGCCCGAGGACGGTCTGCGTTTTGCTAAGGGGGAATGTGACGCCCTGGGCAAGCCAGGGGTCACAGGTCACAACAACATACACACACACCCCACATTCCCTGCAGGTACACCAGCTAACCTACAAATCCTTGTTGCCTTCCTCCAGGGGCTGGTGTCCACACCAGGGGGTGGAGCCAGGCGGTTGGTGTCCGCCCACCTAGGAGGTCACAGCCCTGGAGGCAGGGAGTACCAGGCAGTTGAGCCCAGGCAGGGCAAGTGTGAAGTCTAGCTGAGGGCTAGAGCGGAGTAACGAACCAAGTGAAAGGAGAAACAACAGAGTGTAGCTCAGGGGGGAGCTAGAGTGAAGTGAAACAGTAGTGAAGTGACAGAAAGCCTGAAGTTGGTCTGTGGCTGTGTGCCCAGACGGAGTCAGCAAGGTCAGCAGACGGCGGTGAAGGTCTGCAGTGGGACTGTCTGGAGGTTACTGGAAGGACCCCGTTGGCTGTGTGCCCGGTGGTCTGGAGCGGATACAAAGGGCAGTCAGCACCAGAGCAGGGGATTTTCGGATCCCAGCAAGGCTTGGAGTCGCTGTAAATTGCTAAATCCGTTAGTGAAGGGGACGTAGATCTCCCAACAAGCAAGTCCTGATTGACGGCAAAGGTCCAACCACAACGGGGAAACACCGCCACCGCCAAGGCACCAGTTTCCCAGGGCCGGCGCCTGCGGGCAAAGTGTGGAGCTCCTCCGGCCCAGATTGCAGTCGGGGAGCGGGTAACCGGTGGGAATCCATCGCTACCAAACAAACATTTCAAAGGTGCAGGGAAGAGACCGTCACCGCTAACTGCAGGGAACCGCAGCACCGTGAACCGTCCGAGGGACCCGTCCAACCAGCCGTTTGTTTACCGAGAACTGTGTCGTGTTTACTGGCTGAGTGAGTACCTTCGTGCCGCAAGGCACAGCGCTGCCCCTGCGCCCCTGCACCCCACTGGGCCCCGGGATCACCAACCCCTACCCACGGAGGGACAACACAACAACTGGCTGCTCCGCCTCACCATCCCCGGGACCTCCACATAGAGCAGCGGTGGTGTACACTCAATCACCACAACCGTGGGTGGCGTCACGGACATTATCCCAACACCCCAAACCCCCCTTTCACTCACGGGCGAGGAGCGCCGCTAGAGAAACCCCCGGGATCCGGCCCACGGCTCGAGCCACCACTGAGCAGCCGCCGGACCCGAGCAGAAGGGGTGAGCGCGGTGTGATGACACCCTCCTCCCCGCCCGCGACAACTGTCTCTCCAAACACTGTGCTCCAGCCCCTCCCCTCTGCTCTGCTTTTCTCCTACCCTGGGGGATGTGGTTTGTCCTGCTGCACCAGTGTGAGATCAGATTACCAAGGAGGATTAACTCTTTCTGTGACAACCTGGCTTTGCCAGGGCGTCACATATGCATAACACCCAGTATAGAGGTTATGGATCCCCTACTCTGCAGGAGTATTCGTAGCCACTCAAGAAACCACAAGGCAAAATGACCAAGCAATTGGCATGGAAGATGATTACTTTTACATGATCTGTTCATAGATTTTGCCAATCCATCTGAGAGCAGCATAATGTAGAGACAGAGACTCTGATTTCAGTGATGAATCACTTACTGAGCTGTTTGCTGCAGTTTTGCATTTTATCTGCTGCAGATTTACCAGGTCTCTGTAAATGGACAGAAAGCTGACAATCAGTGGTGTGGATGGGGTTATACAGAGATCAACATTCAGTGTACACAGAAAGCTGTCAATCAGTGGTGGGGAGGGGGTTATACAGAGCTCATGAATATGGATGACTACTTGCCAGGAGATTTGATAGCAATAATCTCCTGCTGATAAATTGCTTCTAGGGAAAAATTTCCATAAAAAAATTGTGTTGGAAGTAATGCATCAGATTCATTCAAGACTCAACCCTAAAGAAAAGTCTCTGTGTATCTCTGTATGATATAAGAGGAGACTAGGGTAGATGGCTCAGTCTTCTCTATGGCGGCCTGGGCCTTTGTGCAAGACATGTAAATGCACTCCATGCTCTCCAACAGTATCATGAAGTGCCTCCATATGACTCTAAGGGCCCATTTTGTTAGGCTGATTTTCGGGAATGCTAGCTTTTTCTATGTATGTCTGTATTTAACCAGTAACACACCACGAACTTTGCCGGACAACGTCAACTAGCTGTAGCGGCATGTATGAGGATTCCAGCAGAGCTTTATTCTCTGGCGGAAATTCTTGTATTATAAACAACAGTAACAGCAGCAGGTGAAGAAAAAAGATGAATATTTACCAGTGATGTACAGGAGATGAATGTGAGACAATGATGGCGGACTTAAAACAGCAGTAACTAAATACGGGAAGAAAGGAGGAGTTACCTACAGGGAGAGAGAAAGGACAAAATTCAAAAGGCAAATAATATAATACTATAGGCTATGTGCGCACTTACCGGATTTTTCGCGGATTTTGCCGCGGATTTGCTGCATGTTTCGCTGCAGAAAATGTTCATAACATCTCTGCAGTGAATCACCAGCAAATCCTATGGAGAAAAAAAATCCTGTGCGCACTGGGCGGAATTTGACAGCTGCTTGTTTTGCTGCGGGAATCCCGCAGCAAAAACAAGTGCATGTCACTTCTTTTCCGCACATCGCTGCGGGATTTTACTCCATTGACTCAATGTTAATCAAGAAATCCCGCAGGGAATAACGCAGGCAGCAAATTCTGTGCGGTTCACTGCGTTTTCCTGCGTTATTCCCTGCGGTATTTCGCGGTTTCGGGACCTAGTTACCTGCGGTTTCAAAGGAAGTGATGTCCCAAGAAGAGGAAGAGGAAGTGCATCCATTTTGTGAAGATTGTTAACATCCTGAAAAATGTCGTGGTACACCAGAATGTCTATTAATGTAAAACACCTCATAGAACTGGTAAGTATGTACAGTGCATCAGAACACACACACACATCACACATCACACATCACACTGACACAGACCCATCTACACATTATAGAAAAAAAATAGCGTGTGCTCCGCCGTAATTTAACGTCCGGCCGAGATGAACACACAGCAGCGGGCCGGTATTCTCATGCTGCAGAGGGCGAGGGCCATGGTTACGGCCCCCCCTCTCGCAGCCGTGAATATCAGCCCGCTACTGCTCCGAGATTGTCGCATGCATTGTATGCGACAGTCTCGGCGTGTCACTGGCCCTTCCTTTTGCCGTGTAGCAGTGGCAAAAAGGGTAATCTATGGAGTTATTGGCAGCACTTCGCTGCCAATAAATCCAAGATTAGTAATGGCAGCGTCCATGACACGCCATCACTAATCTGCAAGTTAAAGTAAATAAACACACGAGACAATCATTTATTTGCAATAAAACCCCCCAAAAAGCCCTCTTTGACCACTTTATTAAGTCCAAAAATAGCCTTGCACCAAATAATCCACACGACATCCATCCAGCGCTGTGTGAGACTTGGAAACCTCTGCAGCCTCTGCAGGGGTAATTCCAGGTCATTTCCCACGGTCACGAGACATTCACTGTACAAGCAGCACAAACACCAAAAGAAAACGTGCTGTGAATGGCTATCAGTGACCCTGTGTGACCTCCTTTCCCAGGTCATGCAAGGCCACTGCTGAGCGGGGGGGGGGGGGGGGGACACACCTCACGAATAAAGAAATATATCTATTTAAATACATGTATTGTATCTATCTATCTTTTATCAATCCATGCTTCTGTCTATCTATCTTTTATCTATCTATCTATCCTTCTATCTATCCATCTATCTATCTTTTATCTATCTATCTATCCATCTATCTATCTATCCTTCTATCTATCCATCTATCTATCTTTTATCTATCTATCTATCCATCTATCTATCTATCCTTCTATCTATCCATCTATCTATCTTTTATCTATCTATCCATCTATCTATCTATCCTTCTATCTATCTATCTATCTATCCTTCTATCTATCCATCTATCTATCTTTTATCTATGTATCCATCTATCTATCTATCTATCCTTCTATCTATCCATCTATCTATCTTTTATCTATCTATCTATCCATCTATCTATCTATCTATCCTTCTATCTATCCATCTATCTATCTATCTATCTATCTATCCTTCTATCTATCCATCTATCTATCTTTTATCTATGTATCCATCTATCTATCTATCTATCCTTCTATCTATCCATCTATCTATCTTTTATCTATCTATCTATCCATCTATCTATCTATCCTTCTATCTATCCATCTATCTATCTATCTATCTATCCTTCTATCTATCCATCTATCTATCTTTTATCTATGTATCCATCTATCTATCTATCCTTCTATCTATCCATCTATCTATCTTTTATCTATGTATCCATCTATCTATCTATCTATCCTTCTATCTATCCATCTATCTATCTTTTATCTATGTATCCATCTATCTATCTATCTATCCTTCTATCTATCCATCTATCTATCTTATCTATCTATCCATCTATCTATCTATCTATCCTTCTATCTATCCATCTATCTATCTTTTATCTATCTATCTATCTATCTATCCCTCTATCTATCTATCTATCTATCTATCTATCTATCCCTCTATCTATCTATCCCTCTATCTATCTATCTATCCCTCTATCTATCTATCTATCCATCTATCTATCTATCCTTCTATCTATCTTTTATCTATCTATCTATCCATCTATCTATCTATCCTTCTATCTATCCATCTATCTATCTTTTATCTATGTTTCCATCTATCTATCTATCTATCCTTCTATCTTTTATCTATCTATCTATGCATCTATCTATGACTATTAATTACCGATTTATCTATACATTTTACACCGTCTCACATATGTTTGAATTTTTGGGATATATGATTTAATTCCTTTTTTTTGAAAAAATTGTAGGTGGAATGTAGACCAGGTTTGTGGGATACAGCGTGTCCTGAATACCATAACAAGTATAAACGACATGACTGGTGGACCCAAATATGTCGAGAGCTATTTCCCCTCTTTGATGAGGCCGATAAACATCTACAGTTTCAAATTGGTAATGGGCTAAACGGTTTTTTGTTTTTTTTTTTGTTTTTTTATTATTCACATAATTGAGTAATTTATTTTTGCTTTACAGATAAAGACGTTCGGAATCGATGGCGGTCCGTCAAAGACAGATTTCAGAAAGACCAGGTAAAGGCAAACCTGAGTGGCTCCGCAGCGCCGTCGAAAAAAATATTGTTTGAGGATGAACTACAGTTCCTTAACACTGGTCGAAGATTACGACCGTAAGTATTTGTCTTTGTAATTTTTTATAAAATATACAGTTTTTCCAAAAAATCTGATACAAATTTTGTCTCCTTGAAATCTTAGCACTGAAGGTAATATGATGCCAGAAGCGCCAAATGTGAACATGGAACCAGAATCCGACTGTGACATGCAACCTTTGGCAACCGAGGATTTGGAGGATATGGGATCCGCAGCTGCTGCCATCATCAGCTCGGAGTTACCCTCCACTGCACTGGAACCATCAGCCTCTGAAGAACGGCCGGACACCGATTGTTCGGCCACAACTTCTCAACAATGTACCAGCATGCCATCTTCGTCAGTATCGAATAAAGAAAGGGCTACCATATTGCTACGTAAAAAAGGGAAGACTACAAAATCTTCAACTGTCTCTGAGAAATGTGATCAGCTCACTTGTGAGGCATTGAACCTTTTAAAAAAATCATCATCCCAAACAAATAAATGTGATTCATTTGCTGCCAGCTTGTCTAGCAGGCTGCAAGAAATGACCAAATCAACACAGTCCACATGCATGGCTGCATGCTGTGCACTGTTTGATGGTTTTGAAGCCCCCCCCCCCATCCCACTCTAGCCAAAATTGTAAATGTAATTTGTAATGCATTTGGTAACCAAAACAATACTGATCAAACAATGATCCAGCAACAATCCCAACCAAACAATTTGATCCATGGTCTACAAAACCAAGGTTATGTTGGTGTAACAACACCAAGTTTTCAATCCCAACATCAATCCGCTGAAGTAGGCCAAAACAATGTTCAACAGAGGGCTTCAATGACCAACCAATCAGACAACTATAATAATTCTGGGTATTTTACCCAAGAATTATATAGGTTGTGATAATTATATATGTACCTCAGATATGTATCACACATGCTAACATGAAGGCCACACTTTTTTTGTTGGAAAAAGCCATAGACACTCTATCCATAAGTATGTACAAATTTTTTTTTATTACTCTAAAATTTTTATGTTAATTTGTACAAATCGGACGAAGAGTCACAATGGCGAGAGAATTGCGCCAGTCTGTCAGCACATCACCCGGCATGGCCACACACTCTCCGGACAGGAGTGTCTCAGCGGCATAGAAATACATACAGCCGATCTGTTCCTGTCAGGAGAGTGTGTTGCCGTGCCTGGTGATGTGAAACGAGACTTGGGCAAGTCTCTCTCAAGTGTGACGGCCCCGTCACACACAGACATAAATCTGTGGCAGATCTGTGGTTGCAGTGAAATCATGGACATATTGTTACATGTGTACACAGCCACAAACCTGCCACTGATTGTCCACAATTTCACTGCAACCACAGATCTGCCGCAGATTTCTCTGTGTGTGACAGGGTCTTGATTGTTGCAGGGATGTCAAATTTGTATTCATGACTGGTTCAGCAGTCCTGTGTGCATTTTTCAAAGCCCTGCTTCACTGTCCAACAATAATTCTCCATACAAATAGGGTCCGGTCTTTATAAAGTTTAATTTCTACATGCTGATGACTCCAGGGTCTATGTCGTAATTTCATAAAAAGGTCTGTCCTTCATGTATTCCTGTGGCTTGGTGGCCATATCACAGTTGCTAGAGTGACATGTTTTTTTCTGGGTGTTTTTAAAGTTGCCAATTTAAATTTGCATATGGATACAGTGTGGCCTAAAGTATTGACACCCCTGCAATTCTGTCACAGAATACTCAATTTCTTCTCGAAAATTGAAGATTGATTTTAAGATAATAAAGTAAAGTACTTTGTGATGATAAACATTTTCATGAGTAAACAGATTATTCTGTGCAAGGATTGCAGGGCTGCCAATAATTTTGAAAAGCACTGTCATATGTGTTATGTTTGTTTTTGAAAAAAATAAAAGTGGTCAAATAATAAAAACACGACTTTACAGATTTCAAATTGAATTCACTTTAAAATACTTATATTTCCAACCCAACCAGCGTTTGTGATGTGTAGGGTGGATTGTTGGGTTATTTGTGTGGCTGGTAGGCCACTTTTTGGTTTGTACTGTTGTAAAGCATGTAATAAAAATTATTTTGTTTGCAAAAATACAAGTGAACCTTTTTTTTTATAATATTATTTTTATTACAACAAAAGAGCATAAATTTGTTAGCCAAAGGACCAAACCATACATTGTAAAAAAGACAAAAACATTAAGAAATTTCAATGACATTATAATCTTTCTGCGATGCCATGGCTTTGACAGGTTAAGGGACATGCACAACAGCAAAACAAACACGGTTACAAAGAGCTGACCAGAAACCAGTCAATCCACCAAGGGTAGGACAAAAACAACAGTGTACGGGACCATGTAGATGGAGAACGGACACCTAGGGGTGTAAACAGTCCAGTGAGGGAAGATTAGTACTTGACCTTTACTTAACGTGTATAGGAGGAGAAGGTCAAATGCAAAGGCCATAGACACCGGGGTTGTAGCCCTTGTTCATTGGGTAGGTGTGTTCTTTGGCTGCAAGACGTGAAGACGGCAGCCGGTGATCAAAGGTGTTCCGTGACATCCATCCTTCAAGATCAGAGCATCGCTGGCTGCTGGCACGGGGGCGGCACATTCGGTGTCAATCGTGTCCCATGGGTCTCTGCTGATCCAGCTGCACATCACCAACACAGGAGTATTGCCAGTGCACGGCACCTTCTGGACTCATGAAGTAGTCAGTGAAGGATTCTCGCACCAACACACCCGAGTTTGATGGACGTCCAAAAACCATGTTGCTCACTGGATGTAATTCGGCCGGTTGTGTTTCCTCACCTTGTTGAGAGCTGTACTCTCTAACATAGTTGTGGAGAACACAACAGGCCTTTATCACAGTGTCAACGGTTTGGGTGTTTAACTGGATGGTTGTGTGTAGAATCCTCCACTGACTAGTCAGGATTCCGAAGGTGCACTCCACATATCTGCGTGCACGACTCAGCCTATAATTAAAAATCCTCCGCCGGGTATCCAGTCCCCTTCGTGGGTATGGGCGCAGCAGGTTTGGCAATAAAGGAAATGCCTCATCCGATACCATCACAAAGGGGACTGGATCTGTGGAGCCCGGCAAAGGTTGTGGGGCTGGGAGCGTTCCGCAATCCTGAAGAATTTGCAGTCCAATCTGTGATGTTCGCAACACCCGAGAATCCCCCGTACTGCCATAAGCACCGACATCGATGGCAATAAAATTGTAATGTGCATCAGCCACCGCCATGAGGACCACCGAAAAATACTTCTTATAATTAAAGAAGAGTGATCCTGATCGCGGTGGCTTCTGCACTCTTACATGTTTGCCATCGACTGCACCTATACAGTTGGGGAAGTTGGCCACAGTTTGAAAGCCTGCTGCAACCTGAAGCCAAGTCTCCTCGGTTGGGGAAGGCATCACAATGGGCTGCAATTTCTGCCAGATCACGCCACATGTGCACCTCACAATTTCGGAGATGGTTGATTTACCAACCCGAAATTGAAGGTGCAGGGATGTGTAGCTCTCTCCTGTGGCCAGAAATCTGAAACATAAAAATATTAAAAATTAGAAACACACACAGATATATAACATTGTATGCTTTTCAAAATGGAATGGTCACATCATGTTAGATTTAAAAAACAAAAATCAAAGAATGATACTTTTTTAAAAATTAATTACCGCAAGGTGATGAGCAGCCGCTCCTCAGCAGACACAGATTGCCTTAATCTTGTGTTTTCATATTGTATATCTGACTGGAGCAAGGCTAGTAGTCGGTCAAAGGCCGGTATCGTTAGGCGACAAAACGAGGTAAATTTTTCTGGAAAACAAAAATTTTGTTAAAAAAAAATAATGCAATTTCTAGCATTTAACATAGATAGATAGATAGATAGATGGAGGGATAGATAGATAGATGGATAGATAGAGGGATAGATATATAGATAGAGGGATAGATAGAGGGATAGATAGATAGAGGGATAGATAGATAGATAGAGGGATAGATAGATAGATAGATAGAGGGATAGATAGATAGATAGATAGAGGGATAGATAGATAGATAGATAGATAGAGGGATAGATAGATAGATAGATAGAGGGATAGATAGATAGATAGATAGATGGATAGATAGAGGGATAGATAGATAGATAGATAGAGGGATAGATAGATAGATAGATAGATAGATAGAGGGATAGATAGATAGAGGGATAGATAGATAGATAGATAGATAGAGGGATAGATAGATAGATGGATAGATAGAGGGATAGATAGATAGATAGAGGGATAGATAGAGGGATAGATAGATAGAGGGATAGATAGATAGAGGGATAGATAGATAGATAGAGGGATAGATAGATAGATAGATAGATAGAGGGATAGATAGATAGATAGATAGAGGGATAGATAGATAGATAGATAGATAGAGGGATAGATAGATAGATAGATAGAGGGATAGATAGATAGATAGATAGATGGATAGATAGAGGGATAGATAGATAGATAGATAGAGGGATAGATAGATAGATAGATAGATAGATAGAGGGATAGATAGATAGAGGGATAGATAGATAGATAGATAGATAGATAGATAGAGGGATAGATAGATAGATGGATAGATAGAGGGATAGATAGATAGATAGAGGGATAGATAGATAGATAGAGGGATAGATAGATAGATAGAGGGATAGATAGATAGATAGATAGATAGAGGGATAGATAGATAGATAGATAGATAGAGGGATAGATAGATAGAGGGATAGATAGATAGATAGATAGAGGGATAGATAGATAGATAGAGGGATAGATAGATAGATAGAGGGATAGATAGATAGATAGATAGAGGGATAGATAGATAGATAGATAGATAGATAGATAGAGGGATAGATAGATAGATAGATAGATAGAGGGATAGATAGATAGATAGATAGATAGATAGATAGATAGAGGGATAGATAGATAGATAGATAGATAGAGGGATAGATAGATAGATAGATAGATAGAGGGATAGATAGATAGATAGATAGATAGATAGATAGATAGATAGAGGGATAGATAGATAGATAGAGGGATAGATAGAAATATAGATAGATAGATAGAGGGATAGATAGAGATATAGATAGATAGAGAAATAGATACATAAGGGATAGATAGATAAATGGATAGATAGATAGATATTGAGATAGATGGATGGCTAAAGCGAGTGAGAGATACATAGTGATATAAAAATTAAGACATAAAAAATAAAACTGTATTTACATACATTACATGGTTCACTTACTTTCTTAAATCTCTATAAAGAAGTCGAAAATGACCTTTTTCCTCACGTGTCATTAGTATGGGATGTATCCACATTTTTTTCCGTCTTTCTGCCTAAAAAAAAAAAAAAAAAAACACCTGTAAAAAAAAAATTTTTTTTGAATGCTTTAAAAAAAAAAATATATAAATAAATTACCTGTTGGCGACGACGACGTAGAAGACTGATTACAGTAACCAACAATAACTGGAAATATGGCCTGTGTAGCCGCATTGTCATAGAATTGCCTGACATCGCAAAATAGGAGAATATACCCTCTGAGGTTAGAAAATGGAGAATCAGTGTCAGAGGAAGTGACCTCATATCTCCTTTTTTTTTTTTTTTTTTTTTTAACCTTGCTTTATTGATTTCTTCAGTACAAACTTCATGGATCACCCTGCGGAAATTCCGCAGCAAATCCGCATCAAAAACCGCATCAAAACCGCATCAAACCGCAAAAAACCGCATGCGGATTTTGATGCGGTTTTCCGGCGGTTTTTTACCGCGGGTGCGGTAATCTTTGAGGGCATGCGGAATTTTCTCAAGAAAATTCCACTTCCCAGTGCGCACAGAGCCATATAATTACAGAGTTGTGGGACAAGACATGTACAGTTTGTAGCGTGAAATCTGGTGACAGACCCACTTTAAGCCAGGAAAAAACCTTTTAATCAATTAGGAACAAGCAATTACATGGTTGATACTAGGTACAAGCAATGGCTACTGTCTGTAGCTGACTACACTCATGTCCTTCTGAAAAGACAGATATTGCCGCTAATTAGCACAGTCTCATTGTAATAAATGGCTCTGTCAGAGAAGAAGAACAAGAGACACAAGTCCCCAAATATGGCAATTAAACAATCTAGTAGATAGGTGATCCTTTTAGGTGGGGTAATTGAGCCCTTAAAGGGGTTTCCACTACTAGGACAACCCCTTCTCAATGCACATATTTGTGTCGAGGGCGGAGGAGGGGACGCCGCGCTCTCCCACTGCTCGAGCCCGGCCGCTGCTGCCGCTGCTCGGTGGTGGCTCGAGCGGTGTGCCGGATCCCGGGGATTCGAGCGGCGCTCCTCGCCCGTGAGTGAAAGGGGTGTATTGGTGGTGGTGGTGGGGGGGAATTTGGTTATTGTCCGTGACGCCACCCATGGTTGTGGTGATTTTTGGTAACACCACCGCTGCTCTGTATGGGGATCCCGGGAGCGGTGACAGGGAGCAGCTAAGTTGTTAGTTCTCCCCTCCGTGGGTAGGGGTTGGTTGTCCCGGGGCCCAGTGATGGGGTGGAGGATGGGTGATGGCAGGCCGGGTGCGGGGCCTGGTGAGGTGCAGGGTCGCGGGGGCAGCGCTGTGCCACACGGCACGGTGGTACTCACTCAGCCTGAGACGATGACACAGTTCTCGGTAAAACACGGCTGGAAAGACGGTTCCCACGGACGGCTGCTGTTGCTTTTCCCCGGTAGTTAACGGTGACTGTCTCTTTCCCTGCACCTAGTACTTCTGTTGGTTCCAATGGGTTCCCACCGGTAACCCGCTCCCCGGCTTGGATATGGGCCGGAGGAGCCCCTCTTTGCCCGCAGGCGCTGACCCTGAGAAACTGGTGCCTTGGCGGTGGCGGTGTCTCTCTCATACGGTTGGACTGTTGCCTTCAATCGGGACTTAGTTGTTTGGAAACCCGGAGGTCCCCTTCACTGACGGATTTGGCAAATTCACGGCGACTCCAAGCCTTGCCGGGGTCCGAAAGGCCCCTGCCAATGGTGCTGGCTTCTCCTTGTGTACCGGTCCGGTACCGCCGGGCCACCGCCCGTCCACGGTCCTTACGGCAACTCCAATAGGCCACTCCTGCAGACGGTCACCGCCGTCTGCTAACCTTGCTGTCTCTGTCCGGGGCACACACCCGGACGCTCTCAGATAGTTGCTCTACTACCACTTTACTCCTCACACTCTCACGTCCAAAACTAATCTGCCCTCTTTTCCCGCCTCCAGGACTGTGAACTCCTCGGTGGGCGGGACCAACCGCCTGGCCCACCCCCTGGTGTGAACATCAGCCCCTGGAGGAAGGTAACAAGGATTTTTGGGTCTAGCTTTGATGTGCCTAACTGGGGTGTAGGGTGTGGTGATGTCATTACCTGTGAACCCTGGCTTGTCCAGGGCGTCACATTCCCCCTTAGCAAAATGCAGACCGTCCGCGGGCTGCCCGTCCAACACCGGTTTTATTTTTCTTTTTAACTGTAAAAATATAAAAATGTAAAACGGTGACAGACATACAATTAAAATAACATCTTCCCACATCGGGAGGTACTCTTACTTAAACGGTTTCAACGGTTTCAAACGGTTACGGCTTCCGCTCTCTCCCACCCAAGCAACCTGGCCCTGATACTGCCCCTAGCAAACAGGCAGCACCCCTTGACCCCAGTCCTGCACAAATTGCCCGAGCGGGTTCTGTCCTTTTCAGGGGACCCACGTCCATGGGGAACCCCTGAAACCCCCAGAGGAATGCCACCGGTTCCGGTGGTGGCTGGGCCCCAGCCTGCTCCACTGCGGGCCCTTCCTCCAATCTGCCTCTCCGGAGGCGGCAACGGTTGGAAGCTGCAACAACACATTATTTACTAGCCACTAATGTTTGTGGTTGCCCTGCAAGTTCTCAGGCTTGTTCATAGAAGTTTCTATGTGAATTTGTAAAGGGGGTCCCAACGGGGACCAGTTGCCGGCTACGACCGGTTGTAATCAGCAGTAGACAATCAGGTGACTTTTCACGGTATCATTTACTTATCATTTTCAAACTTTCACAACTTTTCAACACACAGATGCGCTCTTCCCCCCTTTTTTTTTTTTTAAAGAACAGTTTCCCTGTACCTAAGTGGGGGTCTGCCTAGGTTGGGACGAGTGGACCTCCGGGGTCCGGTGTCAGTGGGGACAGGCCGCGGAGGGGAGGGAACAATCAGTTCCTCTTCCCTGTCATCGTGTGGGGCAGGCAGAGGCATAGGGGAGCTGGGTACAGGTTCATCCCTGGGTACTGGCACTGGCTCACGGTTGACCGCCTCCATCACTTCTTCATCCACGGGTTGTGGGAACAGTATCACTGGAAGAATCACCGCGCCGTTCTGTGTAGGCCAGTCCGCTGGGAAGTCACCCATCACAGTGTGGATTACCTCTTCTGCCTTCTCCGCTGGTTTAGGGATCGGGACTTCAGCCGCTGCCCTCAATGCTGGTGGGCACCTCTTTAGATGGTCCCGGGAAACCGTGGCCAACGTGCCCCCTTGGTCTCGGCTGATCTGGTAGGCCTTCCCATCTTCCCATCCTGTGGGCTGTATGACATATGTGGTTTGCTCCCATTGATCATCCAGCTTGTGGGTCCTCCTCTTCCGCTTCAACACTACCTCTCCGGGCTGGAAAGGGCCAGCAGACGCCTTCTGGTTGAAGCGCCGCTCCGGTTGTTCCCGACTCCGACTCAAGTTCTTCTCCACATATTCCTGAATCTGTCGGTACTGATCCCTCCACCGGGTGTCCCATTCAGCTGTCGAAGGGAGTGTTTCTGGGGCTTCCAATCCCATTTCCAGATCCACCGGCAGTCGGCCAGGGCAAGCCCTCATCAGATATGCTGGGGTGCACTTCGTTGAGCTGGACGGGATATTGTTGTACATATCGACCAAGTCAGGTAGCTTCTCCGGCCACAGGTTCCGCTCTTCTAGCGGCAACGTCTTGAGGAGGCCAAGGACCAAATGGTTCATCTTCTCACACATGCCGTTGGTTTGGGCATGGTAAGGCGTGGTCAAGATCTTCTTGCAGCCGTACAGCTGACAAAACTCATGGAACACCTCCGCTTCAAAGGCTGGGCCTTGGTCAGTAAGCACCTTCTCAGGGTATCCATGTGGTCGACAGAAGTAAGCTTGGAACGCTCTAGCGGCGGTACGGCCGGTTAGGTCTTTGACCGGGACAACCACCATGAACCTTGAATAGTGATCTACTATGGTGAGAGCGTAGGTGTACACACTTCGGCTGGGGGTGAGCTTCACATGGTCCAGGGCGACCAGCTCCAGCGGTTGATGTGTAACGATCGGGTGTAGGGGCGCCTTCTGGCTGGCCTCGTCCTTCCTTCTCAGCGTGCACGGGCCGCACTCTCGGCACCAGGTCTCCACAGACTCCCGCATCCCGCTCCAATAGAACCGCTCCCTCAACAGCATTTCCAATTTCTTCCACCCGAAGTGTCCGGCACCATCATGGTACGCTTGTAGAACGGTGGGCACATTAGCTTGGGGAATCACCAACTGGCGGATTTTCTCATGAGTCTTTGGGTTAATCAGCTCACGGTACAACTTCCCTTGGTGTAGATACAGCCGGGTCCGTTCTTTCCACAGGCGTTGGGCTTCAGCTGGGGCGGCAGGGTCTATTCCAGCAGCTCCTTGCTCCACCAGGGTCTTGACTAGGCGGACAGCAGGCGCCTGGTTTTGAGCTTCCTGCCACTCCTGACTGGGCAGCGGGTCCAGGTTCACCCGTTGTTGGTGGACATGTACCTTCTCAGTTGTTTGCTGGTGAAATGCAGGCAACTCGATCTCTTCGAGGTCGTCATCCTCGCACCCTTCTTCTGACAAGTGGGGCATCCGAGAGAGTGCATCAGCATTAACGTTGACACGACCGGCCCTGTATTTGATTGTGAAGTCGTAGTTGGCTAGCCTGGCCACCCACCGCTGTTCCAACGCGCCCAACTTGGCCGTGTCCAGATGGGTCAGCGGATTGTTATCCGTGAAAGCGGTGAGTTTTGCTGCGGCCAAGTAATGGCGGAACCGCTCGGTGATAGCCCACACCAGCGCCAGGAGCTCGAGCTTGAAAGAGCTGTAATTTTCAGGGTTCCTTTCAGTCGGTCGGAGCCTCCGGCTAGCATAGGCAATCACTTTTTCCTTCCCATCTTGGACCTGGGACAAGACTGCCCCCAAGCCCACATTGCTGGCATCGGTGTAGAGGATGAACGGGTGGCTGTAATCAGGATACGCTAGGATCTCCTCCCCGGTCAAGGCCGCTTTCAGCTGGTGGAAGGATTCCTCATGCCTCTCTTCCCACACCAGTGGAGCCCCGAGGGGTCTACCACCTTTGGTCTGTCCCACGAGGAGGTCTTGCATGGGGGCAGCCATCTTCGTGTACCCTTTGATGAAGCGACGGTAGTACCCCACCAGACCCAGAAACTGCCTTACTTCTCTCACTGTGGTTGGTCTCGGCCAGTCTTGGATGGCAGTGATCTTCTCTGGGTCGGCGGCGACACCTTCTGCACCCACCACATGCCCCAGGTACTGCACTCTGGGTTTCAGCAGATGACACTTGGAGGGCTTCAACTTCATCCCATATTTGGTAAGGGACGCAAACACCTCGGCCAGGTGCTCTAGGTGGGCTTCATATGTCTGGGAGTACACAATCACATCATCCAGGTATAACAGGACGGTCTCAAAATTTAGATGTCCCAGACAGCATTCCATCAGCCGTTGGAAGGTTCCAGGGGCGTTGCACAGCCCAAACGGCATGCTATTAAATTCACAGAGCCCCATCGGGGTGGTGAAGGCAGTTTTCTCCCGGTCCTCGGGTGCCACGGCTACTTGCCAGTACCCGCTGGTGAGGTCGAGGGTAGAGAAGTAGTTCGCGGTTCTCAGTGCGGCCAAGGACTCTTCAATACGGGGCAGTGGGTAAGCATCCTTATGCGTTATCTGGTTAATCTTCCGGTAATCCACACACATCCGCATGGTGCCGTCCTTCTTCTTAACCAGTACCAACGGGGCGGCCCAGGGACTGCAGCTGTCCCTGATAACCCCTGCCTCCTTCATGTTCCTCAACATGTCTTTGGCACATTGGTAGTGTGCAGGGGGAATAGGCCTGCACCTCTCCTTGATAGGGGGGTGCTCACCGGTGGGGATATGGTGTTGGACCCCTTTGATCTGCCCAAAGTCTAGGGGGTGTTTGCTAAAAACTCGTTCATACTCCCGTACCACCCGGTATACCCCTTCTTTGTGATGTGCAGGGGTATCGTCAGTGCCTACATGTAACTGTCGGTGCCACTCCTCTGACTCCCCTTTGGGCGGGTGAGTGCTGGCAGTCGGTGGGGAGGTTGGGGAAACTGTCTCGCGGATGGCGTGCGGATCCAGAGTGAGCAACTTAGCAAGTGTAGCATACCGGGGGAGCCTGACTTCTTCCTCCCCACAGTTCAGCACCCTCACAGGCACTCTCCCCTTCTTTACATCTACCACCCCTCGGGCGGCCATTACTGTGGGCCAGTGCTCGGAGGGCATGGGCTCTATCATGGCGGGGTAGTCACGCCCTTGGGGCCCTACTGCTGCCCTACACCAAATCATCATCTCACTCCTGGGAGGCACAATCAACGGGGCAACATCCATCACTCTCACCCCACCAATCTCTCCCCCTGTCGAATTCACATGTTGATGGTACATCAAGGCTCGGATCTCACGCTGCACAGCTCTCTGTCGGCTCCCCGCCGCTGTGGCGGCCAGCTGCTGCAGTAGGGTCAAAACATCACTCATACAGTGCTCCATCACATTGGTTCCTAGCACTATCTTAGGGTTATGGTCACTGGGTTCATTCATTATCACAATCATACCCTGGTGGTGCAGTTCAGCTCGCCCCACGGTCATGGCCACTTGTTTGTATCCAACTTGGGTCAATGGGAGTCCATTAGCAGTGATCAGTGTTATACTAGTATCTGGGGGAGCCAGCTCGTCTGTCCCCCAATACCGTTGGTGCAATGTGTATGGTATAGTGGTTACCTGTGATCCAGTGTCCAAGAGAGCCATCACCGGTATGCCGTCCACAGCCACGGGGATGATGGGCCGGGCCCCGATATACCGGTCCCGCCAGTCTGGGGGGCCATGGGGTTCTACTCCTGAGGATTTGCCCGTGGCCCCAGGGGTTGCTCGTTTAACGGGCACTGTCGGAAGTAATGGCCAGGCTTGCTGCACCTGTAACAGATTGGGGGTCTGTTCCGCGAATCATTAGCCCTTCTCCGCTGCATCCAGGGAACATCCTCAGGGCTGTCGGCGAGCTGTATCTTTGCTGGAGGCTGGGATCTGGTCAAAGGCTGGAGTGCGGCGAGAATCTTGGCGAGGTCCCCATCCATGCGGCGGACCTGGGCAGCCAGTTCTTCCATCGTACTGCTTGGAGCTGTAGGTACTGGAGACGCTGGTGGGGCAGGGGCCACCACGACGGGGGCCGTCTCAACTGGCCATGGGGCTGGTTCCAAGACTTCCGAAGCTGGGGGTTGCAGAGCTTTAATGGCCCGTTCCTTTAACACAGCAAAGTCCACATCAAGGTGTTCTAGGGCCCACAGCCGGAGTTGTTTGCGATCCTCGGAGGACCTCATCCCCTGCACAAATTGCTCTACTAACATTTTGTTGCTGTCCACCTCATTGATGGTGTCTACCCGCTTCAGTGTGCGGAGGGCGGTTTGCAGACGTAAAGCATAGTCCCGAATACTGTCCACAGGTCGTTGCCGACATTGGTAAAACTGCATCCTCAGCTCGGCTTCGGTACGGGTCTCAAAGGCAGTCTGTAGTCTCTCAAAGATGGTGGCTACAGAGGACCGGTCCCCCTCGGCCCAGGTATCCGCCTCCTGCTCAGCCGCAATTAAACAATCTAGTAGATAGGTGATCCTTTTAGGTGGGGTAATTGAGCCCTTAAAGGGGTTTCCACTACTAGGACAACCCCTTCTCAATGCACATATTTGTGTCGCGGGCGGAGGAGGGGACGCCGCGCTCTCCCACTGCTCGAGTCCGGCCGCTGCTGTTGCTGCGGCTGCTCGGTGGTGGCTCAAGCAGTGTGCCGGATCCCGGGGACTCGAGCGGCGCTCCTCGCCCGTGAGTGAAAGGGGTGTATTGGTGGTGGTGGGGGGGAATTTGGTTATTGTCCGTGACGCCACCCACGGTTGTGTTGATTTTTGGTAACACCACCGCTGCTCTGGATGGGGATCCCGGGAGCGGTGACAGGGAGCAGCTGAGTTGTTAGTTCTCCCCTCCGTGGATAGGGGTTGGTTGTCCCGGGGCCCAGTGATGGGGTGGAGGATGGATGATGGCAGGCCGGGTGCAGGGCCTGGTGAGGTGCAGGGTCGCGGGGGCAGCGCTGTGCCGCACGGCACGGTGGTACTCACTCAGCCTGAGACGATGACACAGTTCTTGGTAAAACACACGGCTGGAAAGACAGTTCCCACGGACGGCTGCTGTTGCTTTTCCCCGGTAGTTAACGGTGACTGTCTCTTTCCCTGCACCTAGTACTTCTGTTGGTTCCAATGGGTTCCCACCGGTAACCCGCTCCCCGGCTTGGATATGGGCCGGAGGAGCCCCTCTTTGCCCGCAGGCGCTGGCCCTGAGAAACTGGTGCCTTGGCGGTGGCGGTGTCTCTCTCATTTGGTTGGACTGTTGCCTTCAATCGGGACTTAGTTGTTTGGAAACCCGGAGGTCCCCTTCACTGACGGATTTGGCAAATTCACGGCGACTCCAAGCCTTGCCGGGGTCCGAAAGGCCCCTGCCAATGGTGCTGGCTTCTCCTTGTGTACCGGTCCGGTACCGCCGGGCCACCGCCTGTCCACGGTCCTTACGGCAACTCCGATAGGCCACTCCTGCAGACGGTCACCGCCGTCTGCTAACCTTGCTGTCTCTGTCCGGGGCACACACCCGGATGCTCTCAGATAGTTGCTCTACTACCACTTTACTCCTCACACTCTCACATCCAAAACTAATCTGCCCTCTTTTCCCGCCTCCAGGACTGTGAACTCCTCGGTGGGCGGGACCAACCGCCTGGCCCACCCCCTGGTGTGAACATCAGCCCCTGGAGAAAGGCAACAAGGATTTTTGGGTCTAGCTTTGATGTGCCTAACCGGGGTGTAGGGTGTGGTGA
Source organism: Anomaloglossus baeobatrachus (assembly GCF_048569485.1). NCBI lineage: Eukaryota > Metazoa > Chordata > Amphibia > Anura > Aromobatidae > Anomaloglossus > Anomaloglossus baeobatrachus. The sequence goes on from NC_134353.1 coordinate 126,367,860, forward strand.
TGTCATTACCTGTGACCCCTGGCTTGTCCAGGGCGTCACATTTGCCCCCTAAATAAAAAAGCCTATACTCACTTCCAGTGGTGGCGCGTGTTTGGGCTCCTGTTCCTGGGCTCTCATGAAGTTGTGATGTCATGTAAGCCCTGCGACCAATCACCGCTGGCTTTTCTCTTCCCACCTTCAGACACAGGAGCACTTAACAGGAAGTGAGCAGCAGCAGTAGCACTCACTTCCTGTTTATTAGCTTATTTGTCAGGTGGCGGAGAGCGAGAAGCCAGTGGTGATTTGTTGTGGGGCTCATGTGACATCACAACCTACCCTGAACCCTGGGAAAACGAGTTCTGACAACACTGGAATGGCGCCAGCATGGGAGGTGATCCTTTTTATTTTAATGTGGGGAAATGTGGAATAAGAAAGGGTTGTTCTAGTAGTGCACAACCCCTTTAAAGGGTAGGCTCACACAACTGTGTTTTATGTCTGCACGCCATCCGTGAAAAAAACTGACACCATTCGGATCAATTTTATTCAACAGGGCATTCAAAATGTGTTCCTCACGGATCAACCATATGGCATCTGATTTTTACGGACACATTACAATTAATTAGCAAACAAAACTGAATTTAGTTTAGTGAATTTTAATAGCTGCTGATGTATAAAATTTGATGCCACCCATCCGTTTTTTGAAATTTGGACGATTTTGGCTTGTGAGACCTCAGCCCCACTGTGGGAAGTATAGAGGAGGTGCAACGCTGCCAAAAATCCTGTGTGGGTTTTCGGGCAGACTCACACTTTGTATGACTCGCATGAGTGCAATGCGAGAAAATCTCGCATTGCACTCGGACCCTAAAGGGACTGAGGAAAAAATGGCAGCATGCTACGATTGTCTACGAGAGCCGTGTCACTCACACCCATACAAGTCTATGGGTGCAAAAAAACATATGACTGCACTCGGATGTCAACCAAGTGCAGTGAGATATACACACAGGATGACAATGGAGGAGATGGGATGATTAACCCCTCCTTCTCCTCCGCATCAGTGATCCGATCTCAAGAATGGACCACAGTCGCATGACACTCGGCTCACACTCGCAGCAGAGCCTGAGCTAAGGGTCCTTGGCATATCACATTTGATGCTCTCGCAACAGAAGTGATACGCAAGTGTGACGCTGCCCTTACTTTGATGCTTTTCCAGTGTCGCGGGCGGAGGAGGGGACGCTGCGCTCTCCCACTGCTCGGGTCCGGCTGCTGCTGGTGCTGCTGCTCGGTGGTGGCTCGAGCGGTGGGCCGGATCCCGGGGACTCGAGCGGCGTTCCTCGCCCGTGAGTGAAAAGGGGATTTTGATTGTGGGGGTTTTGGTTATTGTCCGTGACGCCACCCACGGTTGTGGTGATATTGGTGACACCATCGCTGCTCTAGACGGGGATCCCGGGAGCGGTGACAGGGAGCAGCCTGGATGTTAGTTCTCCCCTCCGTGGGTAGGGGGTTGGTTGTCCCGGGGCCCGGTGATGGGGTAGGGATGGATTGCAGGCGGGTTACGGGGCCTGGCGAGGTGCAGGGTCGCGGGGGCAGCGCTGTGCCGCACGGCACGGTGGTACTCACTCAGCCAATGATGGGGACACAGTTCTCGGTAAAAAACACGGCTGGATGGACGGGTCCCACAGACGGCTGCGGTGTTGTTTCTCCCGGCAGGTTGATGGTGACTGCCTTTCCCTGCACCTATGTATGGTAGATGGTTCCAATGGGTTCCCACCGGTAACCCGCTCCCCAGCTTGGATATGGGCTGGAGGAGCCCCTTTTGCCCGCAGGCGCTGGCCCTGAGAAACGGTTGCCTTGGCGGTGGCGGTGTCTCCCTCACTTGGTTGGACTGTTGCCTTCTATCGGGACTTGGCTTTTGGGAAACCCAGGAGGTTCCCTTCACTAACGAATTTGGCAAATTCACGGCGACTCCTAGCCTTGCCGGGGTCCGTAAGCCCCTGCCAGATGGTGCTGGCTTCTCTTTGCGTACCGGTCCGGTACCGCCGGGCCACCACCCGTCCACGGTCCTTACGGTAGACTCCAATCAGCCACTCCTGCAGACGGTCACCACCGTCTGCCAACCTTGCTGTCTCGCCCGGGCCACACACCCGGACGCTGTCAGTTAGTTGCTCCACTACCACTTCTCCTCCTTCCACTTTCACCTCCAAAACTCATCTGTCTGTTTTCCTGCCTCCAGGACTGTGAACTCCTCGGTGGGCGGGACCAACCGCCTGGCCCACCCCCTGGTGTGGACATCAGCCCCTGGAGGAAGGCAACAAGGGTTTCGTGTTTGACCTCGGTGTGCCTGCTGGGAGTGTGGGGTGTGTTGATGTTGTTTTCTGTGGCCCCTGGCTTGTCCAGGGCGCCACACCAGCACAATATATATTGATGCGAGTACAATCTACAGATATATTAACACATTGTGGTAAAAGATCGGTTTGGGGTTGCCCCCTAAAAAAACCCCAAATACAGTCGTGTGAACCTACCCAGTGTGCATTTATTAAATGTAATTATCAGGTGCAGCTCTCTATCACACACCCGCTGAATTAGGGTGCAAACACATCTATGCGAGTAAAATCGGTCCAACTGGGCTGAAAAAAACTCGGCTGATTTTAGTTCACGTTAGGTCCGAGTGCAACGCAAGTGCGATGCTTTTTCTGAATAAATTAATGATTTTACTAGCGTGTGTAATGCGTATTTTTTACTATGTCATCTGCCATTCAGCTCTGTTACATGGCCGCTGACAGCAGACACAGACAGCCATGTAGCAGAGCTGAATGGCAGATGACAGCAGACACAGACAGAGCCGCACGATCAGAATGAACTCGGGTGAACTTCACCCGACTTCATTGTCATGCTGCGGCTCTGTCTGTGCTGCGTCCTGATTAGCGGTCACCTGTGAAGGATTCACCAGTGACCGCTAATCGCCGGAGTGACTGAAGTTAGCAGCCCTCTCTCATACTCACCGTTCCCCGATCCCCGGCGCGGCGCTGCACGGCATTCACACTGCTGCGGCGGCTTTTACTATTTTGAAAAAGCCGGCCGCTCATTAAACAATCTCGTATTCCCTGCTTTCCCTGCCCACAGACGCCTATGATTGGTTGCAGTGAGACACGCCCCCACGCTGAGTGGCAGGTGTCTCACTGCACCCAATCACAGCAGCCGGTGGGCGGGTCTATACTGTGCAGTGAAATAAATAATTAAATAATTAAAAAAAACGGCGTGCGGTCCCCCCAATTTTAATACCAGCCAGATAAAGCCATACGGCTGAAGGCTGGTATTCTCAGGATGGGGAGCCCCACGTTATGGAGAGCTCCCCAGCCTAACAATATCAGGCAGCAGCCGCCCAGAATTGCCGCATACATTATATGCGACAGTTCTGGGACTGTACCCGGCTCTTCCCAATTTGCCCTGGTGCGTTGGCAAATCGGGGTAATAAGAAGTTAATGGCAGCCCATAGCTGCCACTAAATCCTAGATTAATCATGTCAGGCGTCTCCCCGAGATACCTTCCATAATTAATCTGTAAGTTACAGTAAATAAACACACACACCCGAAAAAAATCCTTTATTAGAAATAAATAACACAAACAAATTCCCTCATTACCAATTTAATAAGCCCCAAAAAGCCCTCCATGTCCGGCGTAATCCACGGACCTCCAGCGTCGCTTCCAGCATGAAGGTGACCGGAGCTACAGCAGACACCGCCGCTCCTGTCACCTCCACGCAGCAACTGAGGTGAGTAGCGCGATCAGCTGAGCTGCCACTGAGGTTACCCGGTGGCTGCCACTGGATCCAGCGGTGGCCGCGATTAACCTCAGTGACACCTCAGCAGATCGCGCTACCGACAGAGAGAGAATAGAGACCGAGAGGGAGAGACCGACTGACAGAGAATAGTGATTGATAGACATTGTGAGACATCGCTCGTTTCCAGTGTTTTAGGAAACAAGCGAGAAATGTATTTAGAAAATCGGATGTCACTAGGATGGTGTGAGTGCCGTCCCGTGACATCCGATTATTTACACGCTCCCATAGACTTGCATTGGAGAAACTCGCAGTAGAAACTCGCAAAAAAGCAGCATGCTGCGATTTTTTTCTCAGTCCGATTTGGACTGAGAAAAAAATCGCAAATGCGAGCTGAATCATTGACTAACGTGTCCAATTCCAATGCGAGTTTTTCTCGCATTGCTCTACTGCGAGAAACTCGCAAGTGAGAAGCAGCCCTTACATGAATTTGGCCTTAGAAACCAGTCACCAAATCCTACACGTGTAAATAAGCTGAACGTGCTAAAAATCACTGATCATTCAGGGATAAATAAAGTGCTACAGCAGCATCCAGGGTTAGGATGCCAAGCTTGTTGCAGAAGTTTCTGTTTCAGCCAAATGTGCATTGTTTTTGTTTTTTTTTTGTCAAACTTTGCATGTGAATATGACCTTAAGGGCTCTTTTCCACTTGCGATTTCTCTGTGCGAGTGCCTTCTGATAAAACATCGGATTGCACTCGCACCAGTGTTAATCAATGAGGCAGTGTCCTTGCTTATTTTTGTTTGTTACAAATCGAGCTCTTGGTGCAATCGTAGCATGCTGCGTTTGGCAGCAAGTCTTGGCTCACGTGACCCCATATAAGTCTATGGGAGTGTGTGAAACATTGCACTGCACTCGCATGTCATCCGACCGCAGTGCGATGTACACATAGACAGACAGCAGAGATGGGAGAAAGTTCTCCCTCTTCTCTGTAGCTGTGATACGATCGCAAGATCGCATCACTGTCGCATGACCCTCGGCTGACGCACGCAGCAGAGGGTCATTAGCATATCGCTTCCGATGCTCTCGCATCAGAAGTGGTACGCAAGTGGAAAAGAACCCTTAAATTGCAGTTACTCGTTACATCAGACCAAGTTCGCTAGTGGCCAGGTCTAATTCATACCAAACACTGAAAAAAAAAACACGGCAAAAAAAAAAAAAAAAATCTTCTAAGCAAAATCACAACTAACAACGCTAAAAAAAACAAACAAACCCATGTTTCAATTACAAATGCAATTGAATAAACTACAGAATAAGTTCTCAGTAAGTATCATTATTGGCACTAATGGTGTGTACAGCCTCGTCACCTGTGTAGTAGCTGCATTCTCAGTAATATAATCAGTTCCCTCATTGCTGGCTACTGATGGTGGAGGGCATTCCACAACAAGGGGTTCTCTTAGGGTACGTTCACACAATGTTATATCAATGCAGACAAAACCGAAGAGGTTTTCAAGCTTGAACTGTTGAGGAAACGTCTAGTGGGATTTTTTTATTGGGTTTTTTTGCACTTTTTCAAGTTTTACATAAAGTATTTTGTAAACATTTTTTTTGTGCTTTGTTGCCATTTTCTTAAACATTTTTTAGGGCATCTCTTTAGGGTTTTTTTGGGGTTTTTTTTGCCTAGATGCTCACAAAGTGTTCCAAAGACGCCCAGTCATCTTCCAGGCGTTATTTCTTGCCTTCCAACTGACACCTATTGTAAAGTATAGAACATCTTAATAGCAGAATTTCTCCTGATGAGGAGAATTTTAAAAGCATTTTTGATAATCTGAAGCGGTCACAAGATGGTCAAAAGCAGAAACATATAACAGCAGTTGGTTTTTACATAAAAATGCATAGGAAGACTTATGCAATTTTGAGGAGTTTAAGGCTTTGTGCGCACGTAAATGCTGAAATTTCGGCAGCGATTTGACAGCACATGTGCGCTTCAAATCGCTGCAGAAACACTGCGTAATGGATGCAGTGTTTCAGCAGAATAAATCCCGATTTCATGCGCTATGGCTGCTGCCCCCACCATAGGCCTCTTTCACACGTCCGTGAAAATCACGCACGTTTTTCACTGACGTGTCAAAGGTGCGTATTGCCCTCCGTGAGGCGTGTTTATGGCATCCGTGATAACACACGGAGAACGGGAACTTTCTGCTCACCTGTCCCTGGCGTTGCTGTCCGTGGTGCTGATGTTCGGTCTCTAGTCCTGCCGACTCCCCACTGCTGCTGCTTCCGGTCCGCAGTGAAGTGAATATGCAATGAGCATAATGAGTGGTGGTCGGAAGCAAGTGACAGCAGCGGCAGAGACAGCAGGGCTGGAGAAGGTGAGTAAAGTTTTTTGTTTTTTTTTTCTCGTAGACACGTGTTTTCTCCGGTGTGTGTCACATGGAACACATCCGTGTGGTCCGTTTGCGTTCCGTGTGACACCCGTGATGCCGGAGAAAAATGGACATGTCTACGTGTGGAGCACACGGGCACACATATGCTCCACATGTACACACAGACCATGGCAGAATACGCACGTGAGTGCAGAACCATTGATTTTAATGGGTCTACGTGTGCCCGTGTCTCCGATATGTGAGGAAACGGGCCAAACATATACCGGAGACACGGACGTGTGAAAGAGGCCATAGACAGAGTGGGAGCAGCATCCAAAGCGCACAAATTAATTGACATGCTGTACGCACGGATTTGAGTAAAAATTTTGTCATCCAAATCGCTGTGTGCAAAAAAGCAACATGCACACATATCATGCACAATCTACATAGATTGCAGGGGACGCAGGACGCATGTATTTATGCAACACACGCACATGCCCTTAGAGTGGAACACACTTGTGGGAACTTCTCCTTGAAGATAAATCCACACTGAGGTTTTTTTTCCAGGAGTTTTTGGAGTGGAAACTCTCCAATTAAAACTCATTACTTTTGAACTCCTCATAGTTTTTGTAGTATTTCTGCAACAGAAACTATTGAAATAAAACTCTGTGTGAACATACCCATAGGCCATGTTCATAAAGAGGTGTTTTTGTTTTTAGAGCCTTTCCAAAATCCTCATTAAAAACTGCTTCAAAAACATTTCTAAGACATGTGCACTCAAAATCTTAGAGGACTCACCAAGTTATTCAAGGAGACGCTTCAAGAAAATTCCAACGGTCTTTCCTGAAATGTCTTCTCAGTACTCTTTACAGTTGTTTCTCGATGGCTCTGCTGCTAGCGTTTTTTATTTTATTATGTAATCTATAAACAGCAAGTTACCTCCAAGAGGATGCAACCTGAAGACTGAACTGGTTATTTTGTCTCCACAAGATGGAACACACAATGCGCAGAAAGGCTTTTTTACATTGCTGTGCATTATGATCATTCTTTGTTTTTTACACTTTTTCTGGCAGTTTGAGTTGGATTCCACCTGAAAAAAAAAGTTGTGTGCACATACCCTAAGGGAAATCCATTTTACTTCTTATATGAGGATTTTTTTTTATACCTTGACTTCCTGCAGAGGTTTTGAAAAATGACTAGTACTAAAAAGAATGTGCACATCATTTCTTTAAGGGTACGCTCACACGAGCGTGAAAATCGGACAAGTGCAATGCGAGAAATTCTCGCATTGCACTCTGACCAATGTTAGGCAATGAGGTTGAGCTGTTGATCAGCTTTTCTCGCATCCAGATTCTGGATGTGTGAAAAGCGGCAGCATGCTGCGATTGTCTGCGAGAGCCGTATCTCTCGCACCCATTCAAGTGAATGGATGCAAGAGATACATCGGACTGCACTCGGATGTTATCCCAGTGCAGTGCGATCTACGCACAGGCTGACAGTGGAGGAGATGGGAGGATTAACCCCTCCCTCTCCTCCGCAGCGCCTGCACTCAGCTTCACAGCTGTGACCCGATTGCAAGATCGGGTTACAGCCGCATGACACCCGGCTCACGCTCGCAGCAGAGCCTGAGCCGGGGGACATTAGCATATCGCATCCGATGCTCTCGCATCAGATGCCATACGCTCGTGTGAGTCCAGCCTAAGGCCTATTTCATTCGTTTGTTTCAGGTACATGCGACATCCATTTTCATGTGTACCGGAGACACTGAAACACATAGACCCATTATATTCATTTGGTTTGCGCACACATCCGTTCTTATACACAGGGTACTGTGAATCCGATTCATCCTATTATGTGCACTATTATATAATGTTTAACAGTAAAATCTAAAAAAACTGATCTTCTAGGAAATTCTAAAAAAGAAAAAATCACTATGCACCCACAAGTTACAATTATCGCTGGCTACCTCCAGTGTTTGGATTTATTTTTGAAGCATAGGTACATAGTAAAAATGTATCCCTATAGGATTTCCTTGTATATTTGTATGTTGGACTTTATCAGACCCATCCTGGCCACACCTTAATTGCCAATCACTATTTAAGAAAGCGCCTGGAGCCAGGCTGTTGGCCAAACATTATGGCTAGCTTCACAGATGAGGCAATGGATAACTACATGTATTCCACATATAATCCTTACTCCTTCAGGTATCTTAATCCTAAAAATAAAGGGATGAGCTGGAGGCAGAAGAACTACCTGTCCAACTATGGTGACACTGGAGAATATTTTGATAACTACCAAAGAGCTCAGTTAAAGGCCATTCTGTCTCAGGTAAACCCCAACCTCACACCAAGGCTGAGAAAAGCCAATACCAGAGATGTGGGCATCCAGGTAAACCCAAGACAGGATGTGTCTGTCCAATGCTCTTTAGGCCCAAGGACTTTAATAAGGAGGAGGGTGGGAACCCTCAGAAAATCTCAGCAGGTTTTGTCTGACCAGGAAAGTCCTGCATCTCCCAGTAAGACAGTGCATTTCCCCAGAACAATAGCAGTCTACTCGCCCATCACTGCTGGTAGACTGACTTCTTTCCAAGAGGAGACTGAGGATGCCCAGCAGAAACCTGCAGAGCCTACAAAAGATGATGATCTCAATGCAAGTGAGAAAGAGGGCAAACCGGATGGTGAAAGCAAAGAAGCCAATAAAGTGGGTGAGACTGAGACCCAACCCACCTTTTCACCTGGGCAGACACGACTGAGATTCCAGGTAAGTAGCTTCTCTGTACATGATTGCTGTAAGCTAGCCAACACTCTGGTGCCCGTTCACACTGGTTTGTTTTTCTCCTGCTGGAAAGTTTGGGTGAGCAAAGTGAGTGTTCTGAAATGTCCTGTTGCTTAATTTCGGCTTGTGCTTGCAGATCAGCACCATCAAAGCATTTTGTTTCCATGTTTTCAGCATGTCAATCCTTTCATTATTGCAAAGTATATTGCCCAATAAAATGGAAACCTCCATGTAAAAAAAAATACACCTGAAAGTGTGTATTGTACGCTGCCTTTTTCTTGCCTACACTCTGCAAAAAAGGACCTGACAAAGTCAACGTATGAATAGACACCAATACCTTAGATATAACACAAGTTAACAATTGGTGTTCCCATGAGCAGAGATACTTTCTTACAGGTGTCCTCACAAATGTTCATCATGGAAATCTTGTGTAGTGTGTTTTTTTTTTTTTTTTTTGTTTTTTTTAACAAGCTTTACATAAAAATGAATAAGGCTGTGCACACTTGGCTTTTTTTTTTACCTGCTTTTTCAACTGCAGTGTTTTCATGCCAAAATGCTTGCGTTATGCTTTTCAAGCAGTCAATGGGACATTGAGCTTTCTTGTGCGCACTTTGCTGTTCAAAACGCTGCGTTTAATTTGCATAAATTTGGGCAAAAACTGTGTAAAGAAGCAATGTGTCAATTGTTTTTGCCATTTTGGCAGCGTTTCCCATCCATTCAATTTAATACAAAACTGCAGCGTTTCTAAACTAGAAAACCGCAAGGTGTGCATAGGCTACTTTGCGTTTTACATGCATTTTTAAAGCTAAAAGTATTGGCCTTTCTGCCAGAGTATGCTTTTTGAACTGCAACTACCTCGATGCAAAGTGCGCACATAGCCTTAGACTTGTTTTGAGTGCAGTTTTGTCACAATTGTATTCAAATCTTTATACCAGCAAAGTTAATGAGAATTCTGAAGTGTTTTTTTTTTTTGGTTTTTTTTTTTTATATATGCAGATATGCACCAGAAATAAACGACAGCATGTAAATTCCTTCAGTGTTTTTCTACCCTAGGAGATGCAGATTTTTCTGGAAACAAATACTCAGTGTGCATGTAGCCTAAAGGTCCCGTTACATATAGCAACGTACCAGCGATCCGAGCTGGCAGGGATCGCTGGAATGTCGCTACATGGTCACTGAGCTGTCAATTAGTCAGATCTCCACAGCGATCAGCGACCTGTGTAACGACATCTCCCTGCTTACTCAGAACCGCTTGTTGGTCTCCCGCAGTCAAACACGCCGATGTGTGCTGCACAGCGGGAGACAAACTAGCAAAAAATGGTCCTGATCGTTTTGTCACAATCAGCGACCTCTCCGCAGGGGCCCGCTTGCTGCTGCTTGTCACACAGCGATATCGCTGGCGAGGTCGCTGATACGTCACAAAACCTGTGACGTTTCAGCGATCTTGCTAGCAATCTGTGACGGGGGCTTTAAGGATATGCTGCTTAAACTGCATCTCTGGTACTTGTTTTTAGGCCATGCACACTTCATACTGTTACTGAACCTGACATTGTCATGATTGTTGCTCATTTTAATCTTTTACATTACAAAAGACCACCCACCACTAATTTAAAAAATATATATTTTTTTTTTTTGTAGTTCCTGGAACAGAAGTATGGCTATTATCACTGTAAAGAGTGCAACATTCGCTGGGAAAGTGCTTATGTCTGGTGTGTGCAGGGTACCAATAAGGTGAGTGCTATACTGTGGGCAAAGCAGGACGATGGGGCTCCCACGCCAGGAACAATCATTGTAACGCTTGCTTCTCCTAGGTGTACTTCAAACAGTTCTGCAGAACTTGTCAGAAATCCTTTAACCCTTATCGTGTGGAGGACATCATGTGCCAGGTAGACGTTTTGCCCATCGAGGCATCATAAGTCACTTTTTTTAGCCAGGCTCATGCCACAACTCAGTCTGTTTTATGACTCCATAGGCCTCCATGTTGGCTTGCTACATCCAACTTTGGGACTTGTACACGTGGCACAATTTGTGAATCTTGAAAATGCTTAATCAAATGGAATGTTGGCGCTTTTTATTTTTTCTCCTATGGTTCAGTTGAATTAACAAATTTACATGCCTATAGTTGTATAGTTTTCTTCACAGAACAGAAGTCCTGTAAATGTCCCCTTAGTGTGGATTGTGATGCCTGTACTGGCAACAGTTCTGCTGAAATAACCTGAACAGCACTATATAAGCTTAGGAGGCTGCATTTGGGACAGGAAACCTGCGGCTGGTCTGTACATTGTGGTCTGTAATGAATGTGATACTGGCCTGGCTATCTATATCTATATCTCCTGACATACCTTCTAAAAAAGTCATGCGGACCAGCAGCATAATGCACATTAACACTAGCAATAACTTCTGATGAGTGATTTCATCCCAGTATGTTCTTAAAGATTTACAATTTCAATGACATTTGAATAATCCAGAATCCATCACAGAAAGCTGGAAAAGGCTGTAAAATATGTGCAACATCTAGATCTGTCTTATGACTTGTCAAATTTTACACAATTTCTTGGCAGAGCTGCAAACAAACCAGGTGCATCTGTCCTGTGAAAGTGCGTCACGTAGACCCTAAAAGACCCCACCGGCAAGACCTGTGTGGAAGATGCAAGGGCAAGAGGCTCTCCTGTGATAGCACCTTCAGTTTCAAGTACATCATTTAGCCCTGTCTTCAGTCTACTTCCCTACTGTTAGGCCAGATATGTGCATGCTTTTGTTTTTTATTTTCTTTGTGGAGTAATTAAACGGCAACTAATGCAATAACTCTTCTCTTAGCACAACTGTCATTATACTGAATAAACTATCTGGGTTAAGATGACGTTGTTTGGCTGACTTTGTATGCATTGGCCTCCACCTCTCCTGGCCACTTTTTTTTTTTTTTTTAAAGGAATCTTTCAGGATCAACCCTCCTAAGCAATCTACATAGACATGTAGGTCCTATAAACTGACTGCATATCTGCAATCTGATGTCTTTATTCCGAAGATTCCATGTTTTATATGTAAAAGGGAACCTGTCACCAGATTTGGTGACTACAAGCTGTGGCCACCACCAGTAAGTTTTTATATACAGAGCCCAGACTGTGCTGTATAACATAAACACTTACTATACTTGCCTGGAAGGGGAGGGGAGGGCACGCTCTGGTCTGATGTCTCTGCTCCAGCACCTACTCTGCTGCGATCTCCATCCTCCTTCTACGCAGCCCAGTATGGATGATGCGTCTGTCTGCCACACAGGCAAACATTATGGTCCTGCACAGGTCTGAGGAAAGGTTTAAAAACTGTCCATGCATTACAATGCTTTGATCTAGCCTCAGCAGGGCCGATCAAACTGCACCTGTGCAAAGACCTCCATGCTGGCATTCTGGAACGCTGTATATAAGAGCTCAGTGGTGATGGATGCAGCTTAGTTGCCAAATCTGGGGACAGGTTACCTTTTTAGGCCATGGCCACACGGGGTACTAGTGCGATGCTTGCATGACACTCGGCTTACGCTTGCAGCACAGCAGCAGTGTCATGCTAGTATCCATGCGAGGTGAGGTCTGCCCGTGCGAGCGGACCTCAGCTGTGGGCCGGCTCTGAGGGGTGGGCCAACGGAGGGGCTGGCCTGCATGGATGAGAGGAGGGAGAGATTTCTCCCTCTCCTCCGTAGCCGGCTATTGCGATTCTTGCTCTGCGCGCATGGTACACCGGTGTACTGCGACTGCAGTGCGATCTTTCTCTCACCCCATAGACTTGAATGAGAGAGAAAAGCGTCTCATTAGTCACAGCATGCTGGAATTGTTTTCTTGGTCAGATTAGGGCTGAGAATCGCTCATGTGTGCTGTCACACAGGCTAGAATTGGTCCGAGTGGAATGCGATGTTTTATCGCACTCCACTTGCACCGATTTTCTCAGTGTGGTTTAGGCCTAAGATCTCTGGGCTAGCCACTGATCTCCCTGACAATCCACCTCCAGAGATTGTTTTAAAAGAAAAGGTGTGTTACCAGTGAGCCATGTAATGACTTATCACACAAAGCTCTACAGTGAGATCAGAACAATCAGAACAGCAAAGGTGAACTTTGTCTTTACAAGCACACTTGCAGTGTTCTTCCTAATGGAATCAGACAGCAGTTCCCAAAGTATAGGTAGAGACAAAGTTCACTTCTGCTGTACTGTTCTAATCTCACTACAAAGCTTCCTCCCCAGCCCAGGAGCTGTGGTATGATCAGACCATGTCCCTGTATGGTCACACTGGCCCTGATTTTTTTTTTTTTTTTACACCAAATTGTATAATTTCTAAGATCTACTGAAGAAAATTAACACTGTGGGGGAAAACTATTTAAATGTACACATGGTGGCTGCAGGCTCTATGCATCACAGCTCATGGCAAAAGAGCAATCAGATGTCACTGATTTGTCTGTTCAGTTAAGACTATAACAAGGTAAAACTCAACTTTAGGGTGCAAGATTTGGCATTTCTACAAAGCAAAGTAGCTGTGAAATATATAACTTACACTAAAACTAAACGGACAACTGTAGGCCCATACCACATGCTAAATGATGCACTAAGCTCAGCAGTGCACCACTCTTAGGCTGTGTGTACACGTTGCGTTTTTTACCGCGGAACCGCAGCGTTTCAGTGGCAAATTGCATGCGTTCAGCTTTCCCAGCAAAGTGTATGAGAGCCGAAAAATCAGTGCACACGCTGCGTTTCTAAACGCAGCGTTTTGGATGCCAAAAATCGGTGCGGAAAGAAAAGCAGCATGTCACTACTTTTGTGTGATGTGGCTGCGTTCTCTCCCCCATTGAATCAATGATTTGGGTCAGAACGCAGCTACACCACAGTGAGCTGCTTTTTTGTTGCGGTCCGCGGGCTGTGTCGGCATACAGAACGCAGGCATTTGCCTGGAAGTGAGGTCAAGAGGTTTCCTGTTGACCTCACTTCCTGGCAAAGTCCTGGAAAGCCCCCGGTGTCGCCAAAGTGCCCGCCCCGACCCCCCCCCCCCCCCCCCCTCCCGAAAATCCAACATGGCCGCGCGCACAGTAGCGCACCGGCCGCCCTGCTCCTATGATTTGTCGCATGTGCCTTGAGACATGCGACAGAAAAATGCCTGCCAGGTCACCCCCCTCCTATTCCCCCCCGGTATTCCCCTTACCTGTCCAGTCGCAGCGCTGATCCCCCCGCGGCCCCCTCCTCCTTCACAGTGCACGCTGGCCGGTCATATGTGCAGATCAGCTGACAGCCAGCACTGTGTTCAGTGTGAGCTGTGCTGGCTGCTCGGCACTCTGCAGCTGTGACCCGGGGAGAGTGGGTGCAGATTTTTGGCACCCACTCTCCTCAAATGGAGGGTCTGCCCTCCTAGAAAATGGGGGATACGTTCCCTGAACGTGCCCCCATATTCTAGAAGGTCCAGAGGCGACATGGGACGTCCAAATGGATTTCTGCGGACCCATTTTTTTCAAATTTTTTTGATTAAATTTGAGAACAAGGGAATGATTTGGGGAGTGTTTTTTCTAATTTTTTTCTTTTTGTTTACTGTCAATTAGTTTGTCTAGTATCTGATATATGCGTGACATCACTAATTGCTGGGCTTGATGCCAGGTGACAATACACTTCTGGTATCAACCCCATTTATTACCCCGTTTGCCAACGCACCAGGGTGCGGGATGAGTTGGGGCGAAGCGCCAGGATTGGCACATCTAATGGATGCACCACTTCTGGGGCGGCTGCGGCCTGCTATTTTTAGGCTGGGAAAAGTCCAATAACCATGGCTCTTCCCACCCTGAGAATACCAAACCCCAGCTGTCAGCTTCACCTTGGCTGGTGATCTAATTTGGGGGGACCCAATGTTATGTTTTTTTTTTTTTAATTCTTTATTTATAAATAAAAAAAAAAAGCCTGGGGAGCCCTCCAAATTGATCACCAGCCAAGATGAAGCTGCCAGCTGTGGTTTGCAGGCTACAACTGTCTGCTTTACCCTGACTGGCTATCAAAAATAGGGTGGACCCCCACGCCATTTTTTTCATTGGTTTTTTTTTTTTTGGATAAATACTAAGCTAGGCACAGTTTAGTGCCACATGAAAGGTACTAAAGGTGCCAGCTTAGAATATGCAGGCGGGGGTGGGACGTTATATATATTTGACATCCATTCATCCATTGGCGCTTTTTAGGCTATGTGCCCACAATCAGGGTTTGCAGCGTTATGGGCGCTGAGTGTTTTCCCTGCGTCCATAACGCTGCGTTGTGCAGTAGAAGCACAGTGGAAGGATTTTTGGAGATTCCATGCCCACTGTGCTTCTTTTCTCCGCAGCATAAACTGACCGGTGGCGTGGCTTCCCGAGCCTCAGCATGTCAATTTATGCTGCGGAGACGAGAGTGTTCTCTGCAGGTAGCATAGAGCTCCACAGCAGCCTGAACCCAAATCGTGGGCATGGGCAGCTGCAGGAAGGCTGACACTGTGTACTAGACGCCGTGTCGCTGGATCATGGCCACATAGCCTTAGGCCTCTTTCATACGTCAGTGATTCTGGTATGTTTGTGCTTTCTTTTTTTTTTTTTTAACATACCAGAATCACTGACATACACAGACCCATTATAATGAATGGGTCTGCTCACACATCAGTGATTTGTCACTGCACGTGTCTCCGTGCAGCGTACCCGCGTGTGCGTGATTGCCGCACGGAGACATGTCCATTTTTTTCTGGCATCACTGATGTTCCATGGACCACGCAGTGGTGTGGTCCGTGAAACACGTGCCAGAAAAAAAACGTGCTTTTAAAATAAAAATCATTTTAACTCACCCGGCGTCCAGCGATATCCTCTGCAGCCCGTGCAGCTTGCTGCTTCTGAGCCGGCTCATTATTGTCGCGCATATTCATGATGCGCGACACAGCCGACCCGGAAGCAGCTGCTGCGGGGGTCAGCACCAGCTGGATGCTGCACCGCGGGAGCGATCAGCACCATGGAGAGCGGGAGCAGGTGAGATGATTACTGAGTGCAATCACGGGCCACGGAGAACGGAGCCCGGATTGCACTTAGACAACCCACGTGTGCCGTGATTCACGGCACACGGAGGGACATGTGCGTGTTTTACACGCCAGTGAAAACGTCTGTTTTTCACTGACGTGTGAAACGGGCCTAAAAGTGAGAATATTGTTGCTACAGCAACATTTTGGGGGAAGTAGCTGTGGATTCAAAATGCCTAATATACTCCTGAATAAAATCTTTGAGGGGTGCAGATTCCAAAATGGGGTCACTTGTGGGGGTTTTCTGATGTATAGGTACCCAAGGGGCCCTGCTAATGTGACATGGTGCGCGAAGTTTATTTCAACTTTTCCAAAATTCAAATGGTGCTCCTTCCATTCCAAGGCCTCCCATTTATCCAAACAGAATGTGGAGAAGGAAATGACATCACAGGTTTTTTTTCCCCAAAGGTCTGTGTTCAACCAACTTTATTAACACTGACAAGTCTTAAACGCACCATGAAAAACGCATGCGTTTTCGATGCGTTTTTCTCAAAAAGCATTGTTTACAATTCTCCCCTCTGCCAGAGGGTGCGTTTTTTTTCCGCGCTGAAAAAAAAAGCAACGTGTGCACATAGCCTTAATGAATGTAACTTTGGCTCAGTCAGTGCACTCAGAAGCATGAATAAGTGTTTTTTTTTTTTTTTGCTTTAGCATACATTCATGGCAGTTGTATAGCATCAGTGACAATTACTGTGTTGCATGGCTAACAAGAGAAACACCTTGTTTTGGATGGGGAAATTTACTTCAAGGCCAATCTAAATGAACAGTATGCTGGAGTGAGAGTCTTAAGGTACCGTCACACGACGCTCCAGCGATCCCACCAGCAACCTGACCTGGCAGGTATCGCTGGAGCATCGCTATATGTGTTGCTGGTGAGCTGTCACACAGGCAGATCTCACCAGCGACCAGCCTCCAGTGACGTGTGGAAGCATGCTGCGCTTGGTAAATATCGGGTAACCAACCCGATATTTACCTTGGTTACCAGCGCACACCGCTTAGCGCTGAATCCCTGCACACCTAGCCAGAGTACACATCGGGTTAATTACCCGATTTGTAGTCTGGCTATGTGTGCAGGGAACTGGCACTGACAGCAGCGAATGCTGGTAACTAAGGTAAATATCAGGTAACCAAGGAAAGGGCTTCTTGGTTACCAGATATTTACATTGGTTACCAGCGTCTGCAGAAGCCGGCTCCCTGATCACTGCACATTTAGTTGTTGCTCTATCGCTGTCACACACAGCGATCTGTGCTTCACAGCAGGAGAGCAACTAAAAAATGGTCCAGGACATTCAGCAACAACCAATGACCTCACAGCAGGGGCCAGGTTGTTGCTGGATGTCACACACATCGCTAGCAAGTCGTGCCTCAGCAACGATGTTGCTTAGTGAGACGTGGCTTTTGGAGAACCAAACCACCAGGAGTTTTCTATGAGGTAAAGGCAGTGCCATACAGGCAGTGAGATGCTGAATCCATTAATACCTATTATAGGAAGATCTGATGCTTGGTTAATTCTGTATCTTTAATCAAATTTGCAAAAATGCCCTGCACTGTGTGCACCATGCGTGGGTCTGTCAGGTCCTCTGCATTTATTCTTTCTCCATCCTCCTGGCTTGCTCACTTTCCTTTATTTAAATATTGTGCAGTGCCGCTGTTGTTGGTGGCATGTGCACATTGCCACAGGAATAAGGTTTTCATTAAAATGGCATCAGAGTCCACCTACGAGCATACTGTGATCTCCAGCGCCATTTTATTGAAGACCCGACAGCGGAGACTTTTTTTTACATCTGTCAACGCACTGATGCCTTTTGCAGTCTTCACCAGTGTCTTCAATAAAATGATGCAGGAGATTGTGGTTTGCATGAGTGTACCCTGGTGCCAATCTGATGAAGACATAATGACTACGGCAATGCGCAAGCACTTCCAACAGCAGAAATGGCTGTGCGATTTTTAAAGAAAGGCAAGGGGGTGAGCCCAGACGACACCAGTTGAGAAACACCAACCACCCCCCCACCCAAAAAAAACCAAAACATCTCATCTTTCTAAGGCTAAGTTCACATTTCCGCTAAAATCTATCAGTCACAATCCGCTGCTCTTGTAAACAGCGGAATCCGTTTAGCGGATTCCGCTGCTCCCATAGACTTGTATGAGCATGGGATTGTGACTGATGATGCTGCGTTGCACCCTCCGCCCGACTGATCAGTCGTGGAACGACTGACCGCCGGGCGGGGGGAACGCAGCATGTAACGTTTTTTGAGCAGCGAGATCCGTCGGATTTCGCTGCGCATGCTCTCTGGCTCCCTGCACACGTCACCAGCTTTGGTTGGTTACCCGATATTTACCCTGGTTACGGTGCAAGGAGCCAGCGCTAAGCGGTGTAGGCCCGTAACCAAGGTAAATATCGGGTAACCAAGGTAAACATCGGGTGCTTTGCTGTTACCCGATATTTAGGCTGGTTACGTGTGCAGGGAGGCCGACACTTCCCCGCTCGGCCCCGCCCCCTCCCGCACTCCGCACATGTACACACACACACACACACACACCTGTCCCCAGCCATGCAGACAAGCACTGACACCCTCGTCTGGCCCCGCCCCCTGCTCGGCTCCGCCCCTCCCGCACTTTGCATGTGCACACACACACATACATACATACATACATGCACATACACACACTCACTCACACATACACTCACCTGTCCCCAGCCATGCAGACCGCAGCACTTCCACTGACATCCTCAGCGCCTGGCCCCGCCCCCCGCTCGGCTCCGCCCCCTCCCGCACTTTGCATGTGCACACACATACATACATGCACATACACACACTCACTCACAGATACACTCACCTGTCCCCAGCCATGCAGACCGCAGCACTTCCACTGACATCCTCAGCGCCTGGCCCCGCCCCCCGCTCGGCTCTGCCCCCGAACTCCGCCCCCCGCACACAACGGAATCCGACAAAGAATTCTGTTTTGTCATCCGTTGTACAGCGCATCAGTCACATGCGTCAAGCGACGCATGTGACTGATACAAATCAACGGAAATGTGAACTTAGCCTAAATCAGGTATGTGCGTAGAGGCCAGCATGCTGCAAGTGTTAAGAGTTCAGGGCTGCCTCTAATGTCAGTCTAATCTTTTATTTGCTATGTTTCTTTAAGCAGCAGCACCCTTATCACAGGACTAGAAAGTCACATGAATGGCAGTGTGACACCTCATCCTGTGACTGGCACCTATCAATATACAATCTATTGAGAGCCTGGTGTGGGCAAGGACTACATGACAAAATCTGAATTTTTGTTTAGTTAGAACAACTTCGGCCAGTAAGAGCTGTCACAAACCACCGGGGGGGTCACTCAGAAATCCCCCGCGCTGGCTACCAGTACGTCACAATCGGGGGGTAACAAGTGGGGGTCACCCCTCCTTTATACCTCCCGACCGACAGACAGAGCACGTGACGCGCTCTCTAGCGCCCCTCTTATAGTCAGGCCAATTATGGAATTGCCCGACAATAAGCAAGGAGGCCGCTATACTACTTATGCCGATTATTGAAGGGTCCCCGGTGAGAGTAAGGTATATATTCCCCCGACCTCCGCGGGCGGAATATATAAAATCTCCCCGAATCTCACTGGCCTCCCCACAATAATCCTTGGCACAATTCGCTGCCACCAACCGATTTACGGTAACTATTAGCCGAACACACAGACGTGGGATTCAAGATCGAGATAACAGAACAGCCCAAGATTAATTATATAATTTAATCAGCCTAAAGCACACTAGAAACTACAATATATACAATAGGGAATCTACAGAATATACATATGTCAGAGTACAGTTACAATCAAAGCATGGGTTACAAACAGGCATACACAGTTCCAGCAGTTACCTTGTTGCGTCTGGCCACAGGGGGGCGCTGTAGACCAGGTTTCCAGGAACTCTCTCACAGGTCTTTCCCAACCAGGCCCCCGAGCAGAAGAACACTGGAAAATGGCCGAAGTAGGGTTATCAACCTGGGCAGATCCAGGTCCCCTCCTACCTTAGTGACCTCACAGGGAAGCACTGCCACTCCCCCTGCATGGATCAGAATTATCCAGCAAAGGGGATATTGGCCATAACTTTGCCTGGGAGCGTCGTAGGCGGACGCCAATGCTCTCATTGTGACAGTTATGAATTTAGCTACAGAACGAGGGGACTCATGACCTGTCTGCCAGTTCCCCATTGGCTGATATCACGCCTGGGGCATTTCCCAATGTCCTGCTCCCATAAAAAGGGGGTGCCGGCATCGTCCACATGCGGAGACACCATTTTTATGGTTGCCATATTTATCGGAAATATGGCTTGCGAGATATGAACCATTTTTTACTGGAGTCGTTCTGTCTGGCTATTTCCATAGCCTTGCTAACTAGCTAGCAGCTCCTACTACAGGGTGACGGCAGGGAGTCATCCTGTGTCCATTGTCCTAAAGCCACCTAATTTCCATATCACAGGACATGGCCATGGGATTTGTTGCTAAACCAGTTGTGTGAAGGAAAGGGGGGGTGACACCAGGAGAGGGCTTCCTGACATACTTGAATATCATGATTTATCGTCATATCTCCGGATTTACCTCACAAGAGCCGTTTCACATATCCCGCATTTCGCCGGATCTGGCGCACTCCAGTACAGTGTTAATACTGTTCAATGGCATCGTGGCAAGCTACAGTCACATGCTCCGGTCACATGACAGCAGTTTGCCGCAATGCCATTGTACTGAATTAACTGTACTGGAGTGTGCCGGATCCGGCACAATGCCGGATGTGTAAAACGGCCCTAAACGAAGTGATACACTGTTGCATTCAGAATCTCCTTGCCTATGTCATGCTGCTCTCAGATAAGGGAGCAAAAATCTGACAGATTCCCTTTGAGAGGGAGGGGAGCCAGCACAATCTGAAAATGGCATGCATCATATAAAGTGTAAATTCACAGATTTATTCCAACTGTACTATAATACAAAGATTTTTAGCAAATAATTGATCAATTCTTTGAGCCACTCCTGCCAACGTCACGGCAAATCTCAGAGGGGTTCTACTCTAATATATTCCTCCTGTTGGCAGCAGTTCACATTCAGTTGCATCACCCTTTTCCACAGGCATTATTAATTAAGCACCATACTTGGATCCGGTCCACCTTTATCAATGGTTGTGGTCTGGCACTGGGAGGGTCAGTTCTGATATAGTCCTGGTATGTGTAGAGCTTGCTCCACATGCTGGGACCTGGGCTGGCCTTCATCCACAATGGTCTCTTTTGCAACATGGAAGCAGTTATATAAAGGTTACAGGTATGTGTGCTCCATTATGGTTCTGCTTTTAACTTTATCTAGGAGGCCGTATGACACATGAAATACATAATATAGAGTAGGACCCCCTATTGAGATTTGCTGTGACGTTGGCAGGGGTGGCTCAAAGAATTGATCAATTATTTGCTAAAAATCTCTTATTATAGTACAGTTGGAATAGATCTGTGAATTTACACTTTTTATATGATGCATGTGTGACGCCCTGGCAAAACCAGGTAGTCACAGATGACTGTACCCACCACCAAGGGTACAGGAATCGCTTCCTCCTTGGGATTACACACACACACACCCCCCCCACATGGTGCATATGAGCAGCCACCCCTCCCCCCAGTTAGAAGCTGAAAAGAGCAGCAGGGGAGGAGTTCAGTCAGTTGGAGGAGAGCAGCAGAGCAGTCAGGAGTGTGTCTCCTGGGCTGCAGAGAACGTTGCAGAGCGGTCAGGGGTTGGAGCGCCTGGCCTGCGGGAACAGGTCAGGCACTAGGAGGGGACCGGCACAGGGTAGTGGCCCACCAGCATCGGGATCCCGGAATAGTGCAGGGAAGTGGACTTCCCCCGTTCCAACCAGAGGAGCTAAGCAGATTACAAGGTGCAGTGCAACAAAAGATGGCTCCTGCTCATTGCACCATGTGTGGGACCAGCACACCCCTCCAAAAGGCTCCCGGTCACCGGCAAGTTGGTTTACAGAGGACTGTGTTTTATGACCACACACATCAGCCTAGCTTCATCCAACACCAAGACAACCGAACTGAGTTCCCTGCTCCCTGCAATCCCTACCACCACAACTCCCAATTGGGCCCCGGGACTACACCTTCCCTACCCGTGGAGGGGATTCCATCTTGCTGCCCAACACCACCAGTCCCGGGCACGGTCCCCAGAGGCAGCGGCGGTGCCACCATCTCATCACCACAACCCACGGGTGGCGTCACAGAATCTCCCTTACCTAATCCCCTTTTTGTTGTGGAGCCTGGGATCACAGACCGGGTAATACCTACAGAAGTGACCCCTTGGCCCAGATCTGAGTATCCAATATGCCTCTGCGACACACATGCCAATTTCAGATCGTGTTGGCTCCCTTTTCTCAGATTCCCGTAAAAAAAATTGATGCATCTTTTAGATTTTGCAAGAAGTGTAGTACGGTTTTGTTTATGAAGAGAAAATACTCAATAGATCACTCTTGTATGGGTGCGGTGTCACCTCTCTTAGGGATCAGGAAATTAAAATATTCCTTTTGAAATAAGTAATGAATCAATCCAATTGCATAAATTAATGTTTTGGTCCCAGACCTCGGACCTTCATCAGAAGACAACGGATGTTGGAGATATGGAACGCTCACAAAAGTAAAGCACCAAGGAATAGCGACGTTAATAGTTTGATTAATTCACTCCACAACTTTGGCGTGTCAAGTCTCTGTGTTATCGACAGAATCTCTACTCAGGAGTGATGTATAGTACTATTTCAAAAGCATGGATGGCAGGAGTCTGTCTATGCAACATTCTCAGTGCTAATGCAGAATTTATTTATTTTAAAAGCCAGGTTAGTCTCAGTGGCACGGTACATTGCTGTCAAATATGCAATAAGTATAATAAATGGAGTAGGTTAGCACAAAATAATAGCACTAGTGTTCACTATGACCTAAGTTCATCTTTTGATAGACTTGTTTTCCACTATCTGCACTCTCCTCTGAAGTCAGATCTGTCAATTAATGAAGGGTGGAGATAGGATGTGCCATCAGTTTTTTCCTTTGGTTTCAGTTAACTCTCTAATGTGAACAGGTGCAAACTTAACATCAAACAAAGTAACATAAAGGAGACATTTGCACATTGCAGTGCTAGGATATGTGTAACAATGAATATGTTAATATAGATTTGCATTGCTGCTATGATAAACATGTAAAATTTGAGATACTTGGGCTCACATAAAACTGGCCATTTTTATGTGAGCTCAACAGCCAATGGCAACTAAACCTCTTTTTGGGTCCCTGCCTACTCTAATGGGTTAAAAATTTAGTTCATCTGTCTGATTTTTGTTACCATGGTTCATGTTCAGTTTGCACCTGTTCACATTAGAAAAGGTAGGATGTGGCATCAGTCTTTTTCTTAGATTACAGGGTTATGCCTTCTGATTGACCACTCCTGCTCTTCAGCCTTAGACAATTTAAATTCTTCATTTGCAGGTTCCTGTCCGCCCATAAATTTGAGGTGGGGAGGGGGGGGGGTTAACCCAAAGAGGCAGGGACCCAACAAAAAGAGGTTGCCTTGCCATTGGATGTTGGGCTCATATAAATCTGGCCAATTTTGTGTGATAAGTATCTCAAATTGTACATGTTTTTCATGGCAGTAATGCATGTCTATATTCCTATAGTCATTGTTCCACATATCTTAGCACTACAGAGTGCACTTGTCTCTTTTTTGTTATAGATGAAGCAAAAAGTCAGTGGGAAGGTGCAGTGAACGGCTTGACCAAAATGAGTGTGAATGCGGTCTGAAGCTGCAGTCAGATAGCTGTGAAGTCAGATTTCTGTATTCCAGATCTGGACAGTGTGGTCGTAATATACACAATAAAATTGTACTACAGACCGAGAGGGAGGTCAGAAATGTAGTGATAAAGAGAAAGATGAAACCTAAGGAAAACACTGGGGCTTCTGGTGTTGCTACAAAATACTCGTACTGCAGTGTCTTCAGATCCCCTCAGCTGTTGTACGGTCAAACGTCATCTTCACGCTTTCTTTCTTGGAAATGGTGACAATACAACAGGAATCCCCCCCTTTATGACCGGGAGCAATAATGGAGATACAAACAAGGTTCTAACATTATACAATCTTTTATTTGACAAAAAAGAAGAATGGCTGGTAGGATGTAAGGAATAATGCACTGCTAAATAAAACTACTCATCCCCAGTAAGGATCTCTTAAATTAGGAAAATCGCTAAGACCATCTAAAGTACCACATGCCCGTCTGGTGTCAAATAAAATACAGTGATTGCTTAGTACTAATGTGCCATGATGACTGGTCAGTTTCGCTGGTCCTGTGGCTCCTTCAGGTGTCATGGATTCCTCTTACAGGTTCATACCTGCAGTCTTTTAGAGTGCAGACAGTTTAACCTCTTCAAAGCCAGGGCACCTACGGTACATAGGTCAGCCGGTTCCAAGTGTTAAACAGTTAATATGTACAGAACACAATAGTTTTTTTTTCGGCGTTCCAATGAAAAGGCGATGCCAAGTAATGTGTCCTCTATAAAGAATACATATTCTCGTGTACAGAAATAAATATATACTTTTTTTGTTTGTTTTTTTTAATCACAGTGGGAAAAAGGCATATAAAAATTGCAGAGTATTCCTTCTTCGTCAGGAATCCTGGGGCTACATTCATTTCTTTTTACAAAATACGTGATCTGTATATATAGACACCTGTAATCTTTGTTGTGCTGAAGAACGTGTCCTTTATATGCATTTCTTTTGTACAGTGAATGTGTATATTTTTGGTAGCTTATCCTGTATCTGGTTTCCTAGTAGAATAATTTATGGACGATAATAAGGAACTGTCAATATATTCTTAGCTACCCGACATGTTCGCCGTTGCGTGGCCCTTCCGGATTTCACTATGTACATTGACCACTCTAGAAGACTAAATTGCACACATTTACAAGGAAAAAAAAAATACTGGTTTTGCACCATATGTAGATTCTAGAATATATACAGAATAAAATAAGTTATCTGTTCTAATGAGAATTTGCTGTTGGGCAGCAGATATCTAAATATACATTATTAAAGTCTCTGCAGGCAGCTACTTTTTGGTTAGTTATCGATATTTATACCATAAGCACTGGTCAGAGAACTGAGCAGCATTCTAATAAAATTAAGATATATTATTTCTTTTAGAAACCCTGGGGAAAGCCCAGTTTAAAATAATTAAAGGCCCTAACATTTACAAGCTAGGAGTTGTTAGATCTAATAAAATAAACATTTATCCAAAAATAATGTCATAGTACTCTTTGAGGCATGCGTGAAGACTATGTACAAACATTCACACCATTGCATACAACCATGCGTTCCTTCTGTCACCCATCATTTCAGCCCAAAAAGAAAAAAACAAACATGTAGAACAAAAATGGCGACATAATAAAAGTTCAATGGTTTCCAAAGTCTTTATAGGTCATCTCCTGCTAATGGCGCATGGGACAATCCTCATGATGCTGAGCATTCATCAGTCATATTGACTCTTAAGTGACTAGGAACCAAAGACTGTCTTTGGGCAAGTCACTACAGTCCGCCATCACGCCTCTCAGATTCTTGCTGTCTCCAAGGCAGAGGGGCCATATTGCAACTGTACATCATGTTAGCCCTTTAGCTTGTGGATGGTACAAAAGGAACAAATCGACAAAAAGAAAAAGAATAACTTTCACTCTTATATCTGCTGTACAGAACCAAAAAGTCAATTTTCTCAGCTTCTCAATCTGGGCTCAATGTCCCACTTGCTGGAGCTCAGAATTATGAGATGGGGAAGGGGAGAAAAAAAAAGGATGCAGCTCTAAGGTATTTTACAGTAAATATGGAAGGTGCTTCATAGATCATTAGACATCCAGTGCTTCAAGTCTGAGGCCTACTCCGCAGCAGGGGCTCAAAACTCAGTGCTCACCGTACTAGTGACAGGCTTGGATTTAGATAAGAGCTGGTATGACTGCACCAGGCGCAGGGACATTCGGATTTCTAGGTTTAGCTCCATGAGCTTAGAGCTGGCCTTAGACATGTCCTGCTTACAGCCAACAATGGCAAAGCTGCCAGTCTGGCCCAGAGTCTGATGTCGGAAATAGATGTGCAACAGGGTTTGGATGGGATCGTCTTCTGAGCTGCCAAATATCTCATTGGGCCAGATAGTCCTAGAAAGCAAAAAGCAGAGTATACAGTTAAACACAGCAGCGTTATGTAAAGGAGATCATTTCTGTCCTGTACTCGTCCAATATTTAGTACATCTCAATTTGGATATTGGTCAACAAACCACTATATTTCTTCTTAAACAATTTTTGCAATCAATGATCTCCCCTCTCTTTAAGAAACAATGTCAGACTTGTCTATGGACCGTATAGAATTTCATCTTTTGGTTTCAATTAAAATGACGTACTTGGGGCGTTAAAATAATTTTGCAACCACTTTTCAGTAAAAATTGAAGTTTTTTCTCCTTTAGTGAACCCATTTGTATGGCATTTAATTTTACTTCAACTGTACACTTCTAAATTGTTGCTATATATATATATATATATATATATATTATATTTATTTATTAATATTATACACACACACGTGACCCCTGCATCACGCGATACCTGAATGCCTTGACCTGAGTTATGGCAGACACAAACTCCTTCCCTTTCAGGGCTTCGATGAGTGAGTGGACAGCAACCTCGGTGCTTGCTTGGTAGAATTCGGAAAAGTCGCAGTCCTCTATGCCGATACTTGACGTGGCCTCGGCCTCTTTCAGACAGGCCTCCAGCTGGCACAGCTCATCGGACATGTTTATGACCTTAAAAGAGGCACTTTGTTACACCGCCGCTTAATCACTTTACAATACTCTTAATCTTGCTAAAGTAGGGGATATATTATATCATGGAAATGCTGCCTATTACAATATTAGATCGTTTCCAGTTGTAATACTGGTTCCTGTAACTAGCATATATAGGGCTATGTGGGTAACTTTTCATTCTCATAAATGGATGAAGAAGGGAGCAAGGAGGAGAGAATCAGTGACTGCGTCATTTCATGAAGATCTCCTCCTTGTGTCCTAGGCATTCACAGACCTGGATGCAGCTGGCAGGGCCAGCAATAGTACATATGGGATTGGTGGCCGACTTATCGAATACATAGGGCACCTAGCTGTGCCTGCTCTCTATCTGACTGTGCTCGGTGTACTGTACCTCAGTCTGCTTCTTAATCGTGTCCACTTGACTGATCAGCTTGCAGTATGCTTGGAAGAGCAGAAGAAGCTGGAAGTGCAGCTTGTAAAGCCTCCGACAAAGCTCCAGCTCCTGCAGAGAAATATCACATGGCATGAACGTGGGCAGCCGAGTACACACAACACAACTGGAGCATTCGTATGTTACTGGTTTAGTACGAGGAAGGAAGGTCAGGCTTCTATTAACTACACACTGGCAAGAATTTGTTAAATGGAAAACATGGAAGACGCAATCACACGTGCTACTTAGAAACAAGCAGCCCAGGAAATTCATTTCACAACTAAAGTAGCAAGCAAACAATATAGGCATATCCACCTTTCTGGGAGAATATCTGCTCTGGAAAGTGGGGAAACAATGCTGCACATAAAAGATCTGCTGACTGCCGGTAGATCCACCAATGCATATTACACAACGCTAAGCGTACAGAGGACCTCCGATCATGATCAGACCCTATGTAATAATCCTCCGTGCTGCCCCTCTCACATGGTAACGCTCTGGATAATTATCGAGGTTTTCACTAGCATTCTTCAGCTACACAGGTATGACCATGGCTTGAGAGGATGGACACTATATCTGCCATGCAAAACCTCAATTTACAATGGGGCTTAGTGGTCACCACTGCTTTGCTTAAAGGGAACCAGTCACGTCCAGAAATGTCAACTACCTGCCAATATGGGGTTAATCTGCAGGTAAATAGCATTTAAAATTCCATTTTCCATCTGTGACCACTGCTCCAGTAAGCCGGCTTCACAGAATTTATCTCCCTGCAGTCGCTCACTTCCAGCCATTGGGGAGGGACCAGTCACTGCTCAGTGCACAATGAGAGCACTGCAATCACTCCCCGACACTCTGACAGGCTGTTCTGGGGTGTGCGTGTGTGTGTGTATATGTGTGTAAGCACACGCATGTGTGTGCATATATGCGTGTGTAGCACAAACTGTCAATGAAAGTGCTGGGGAGTGAGTGAGTGACCATGCACATAAATGATGACAAAGTGAGTGGTAGCAGAGAGAAAAGAAGACTTAATTTTCTACCTGTAGCCACTGTACCAGTAAGCTGGCTAATCGGGATTTAGATACTATTTATCTACAGATTACCCCTATATTTGCAGGTAATTAGCATTTCTGGACAGACAGATTTACTTAGGGTCCCTGGAAAAATTTGGTGTAAGCTGCTATTCAGAACAAAAATCAATGTGTCAGTTTTATAGCTGCAAGTCCCAGACCGCAGAAAGTTCAAGTGAACCAACTTTAGATCACCACTGTGTTCAATGCGACTTGTGTCCCAAAATATGGACGCTAAAATGCATTGCTGCCATCTACGTGATGTCGCCTGTTTTGTTTTTTAAAAAAAAAACAACAACAAAAGCTCTAACTCCTGGGAACACCTGGGTGGAACTTGAAGGAACCAGAAGGTGGAGACCCCTGGGCAATATGCCCTCCCTATAGTTCAGAACTGTAAGAACTGATGCAATTTCCTTCCCACCAAAGAAATATATGTAACATTCTATCCTTATACTTCAGTTTCCTCCCACACGCAAATGGTTCCCCATGATATCTGGCCAGTAATATACACTGTGTGATGTGGACTGAAAGGCCCATGGAAGGGAAAGAGGAATGTAAAGAAATACGACCAGGTGAGATATGTCGCTATATACATACATAAATATGTTGCAAAAAAAAATGTCCTAAACTTAGAGACATTACATTGTAGATATGAAGTGTTCCCACATCTGCAGTACAGTATATGAAATGTATTCTATTGCTGGCACCTCCGTACGGAAGGTATCATTGACATGGGATGTGTATCAGTGTAGTGGGTGTACAGGGCATTCTGCTGTGAAGACTGACAATCCTACACACCATCCTTCTACTCAAATCATACTCCACTGTTTATTTTCTGACTGTAGTAGACTTCTCTACACTCCCGAGCTACAATATATTAAAGAGCCATCAACAGTTCGTGGACAAACGCTACGTGGACCCAGCGCACACTAATCTGACAACGGCAGGACACTGCTAGCTCCACAAATGGACAAGACAGGTGAAAGTCAGAGGCTTGGATCTGACATGTTTAGTATTTGAGAAATCAAGAACCATCACTTACTGCTAGAACTTCCATTTGCTAAGCAAGAAGGTGAGCAGGTCACAAAAACACAAAGGAAGAAAAAGATGGAAAGTTAGTTATGGACCAAGTTCTGTAACACCTCAGGCAAATAGTCACAATGACCTAAAGCATTGGTTCAACTTTGGAGCACAATCTCCCTTTCGGATCTGGATTAATGCACAATTACCAATTTCACATGACTTGGACTTTTTCTAGTTGTGGTTGGAGTCGGTCACAGCTCTGTCGACAGACACATCCCGATAGCGGAGATGTGTGATACAATGTCTGCGCTGCACTCATCTTCTCTACGACAGAGTGGCTTCGGAGTTGGGTTCGTTGTTTTTTAGTTCCATTATAGGAACAGAAAAACAGAATTCATGCATGGAATATATCACTCAAGACCTACGAACCCCACTGACTTATGTGTTGGCAGACTTGTATAACATCAGGAGAACAGACATGTCGCTTCATGCTATAGTTTGAACAATGCTCTAAATGAGAACAATAAGATGTGCTAGAACAAATGATGGATAGGTAAAGCAAACTGTACATAACCTTACTAATGGGTCCTATTTACACTGACTGTAGATGCGACCTGTAAGATCTTGTTCATATGGGGCCCCATATTAACCTACAAAATTTTATTTTAATCTTCCGTACAGTTGTCCGGGAGGACGATTAAAGAATGTTGTCTTATCACGCCCCCTCATACACATTAGCTTGATTGTTTGTCTAACTCTCCTGGCTCCCCCACACATGGTGCTCATGTATTCTGTATGAAAGAGCTGATACCAGACTCATCGAGTAGCAGCTGATCTCCCGCAACACAAAAGGTACGGCCGATGGTAATCCAACATGCAGGATTCTTCGCTCCTCTGAGGACATCTGTCGGGGAGGAGTTGGAAAGCCCCCCACATATTAAACTGCTTGCAGACATCAGCAGGTTTGGTTGACTTTAGTCTAATGAGTATGGGGACCCTTTACTCTCAGGAGATGAGTAGAGAAAGGATGTTGATGCCTCCACCATGATCCTCGGCTTGTCCTTAAACTGCTATAAAATAGACAAAACCCCTAAAACATCGGTGGTTTCCAAGTCTATCGGTCCATACGCTGCAGTGGATGCACTATGAGCATTTGTGCCCTGTGGTTGGAGCACTCACTGGGGGTCCCAAGATTTGGGCCCTCAAGATCAATAGGCCCTTTTATGGGGAGATAACGTCTGAACAATTTTCAGTATATTAAATTAAACTAAGGGGCTTACCTAATTGGGCCATAGAACGAGACCGCTATTAGGATAGGCAACAGCCATTTTATCTTTTTTTGGTTTCTATCAATTGATGAGGTCTTAATAGTTTGCATTGGTCAAAACGCAAGTGTCAGAGCACATATCATAGCAATATATTGACACTTACTAATGGTGGAATACCCCTTTAATTCCTTTAATAAATAAGTCACTGGAAAATGGGTTGCTCCCAGAGAAGTAAGCTCTTCTAATTAACCATAGATAAGGAAATCAGCCAACATTAATGACATCCATAATGCTACTTCGTCCTACAAGGCATAAAAGCTTCAGCTATAATCCTGGAGGTATAATCTCTGTGGGAAGCATAAACTAGAATAAAATGTGGAAAATGTGATTTGTGGAAGAATCATTGGTCTCTTTTGCCTGAAGCTGGCACACATTAGTAGTGTTAACGGAGCGTGCAGCAGCTCACGGTGCCCCTTGGACACTATGTCATATTCGTATAGGTGCGTTATGGTTCTGCCAGAAGTAAATTTACCGGTCAATATTACGGGCTATTAGAGGTTATTGCACGCCTAAGCTTTGCATATTGTGGGATCTTATTCCAACCTGCAGGGAGTGCAGAGCATTAGAGAGTATTTAAAAGGTTCATTACAGTAACATCGTTATAGGGGGTGACGTGCGGGTAATCAGATTACAGCTTATTAAATCTTCAGTCACCGTGAATTCATTTTGCCGGCAATCTGTACAGCGACATCATGCTGGCACACTCCACTGGAAGGCTGTAAAGTGTGTATATAGAGCGGGAGGACTCGAGGGTAGTTACCTGGGCTTCCATATTCGGTGCATGACAGCTGTCTCCTGAACTGAAGGTTTTCTTGCAGTTGTCCAGCCACTATGATTGAAAAACAACACACGAAATGGATCGGAAAGTGAAATACATATGAGAAAGGGAGAATAGTAAATGCAATAGGTAATGATGAGTGAGCATTACCATGCTCGAGTGCTCTGTACTCCTACCTAGTGATGAACGAGCACTAACATGCTCTGGTATTCTTTACTCGTACCTAGTGATGAGCGAGCACTGCCATGCTCGGGTGCTCTGTACTCGTACCTAGTGAAGAGCAAGCACTGCCATGCTCGAGTGCTCTGCACTCGTACCTAGTGAAGAGCAAGCACTGCCATGCTCGAGTGCTCTGCACTCGTACCTAGTGAAGAGCAAGCACTGCCATGCTCGAGTGCTCTGTACTCGTACCTAGTGATGAGCGAGCACTGCCATGCTCTGGTATTCTGTACTCGTACCTAGTGATGAGCGAGCACTGCCATGCTCTGGTATTCTGTACTCGTACCTAGTGATGAGCGAGCACTGCCATGCTCGAGTGCTCTGTACTCGTACCTAGTGATGAGTGAGCACTGCCATGCTCGGGTGCTCTGTACTCGTACCTAGTGATGAGCGAGCACTACCATGCTCGGGTGCTCTGTACTCGTACCTAGTGATGAGCGAGCACTGCCATGCTCGAGTGCTCTGTACTTGTACCTAGTGATGAGCAAGCACTGCCATGCTCGGGTGCTCTATACTCTTACCTAGTGATGAGCAGGCACTAGGAGGGTGCTCACTACTCGTAACTAGTGATGAGCAAGCACTGCCATGCTCAGGTGCTCACTACTCGTAACTAGTCATGAGTGAGTACTACCATGCTCAGGTGCTCACTACTCGTAACTAGTCATGAGTGAGTACTACCATGCTCAGGTGCTCACTACTCGTAACTAGTGATGAGAAAGCACTGCTATGCTCAGGTGCTCACTACTCGTAACTAGTGATGAGCAAGCACTGCCATGCTCAGGTGCTCACTACTCGTAACTAGTCATGAGTGAGTACTACCATGCTCAGGTGCTCACTACTCGTAACTAGTCATGAGTGAGTACTACCATGCTCAGGTGCTCACTACTCGTAACTAGTGATGAGAAAGCACTGCTATGCTCAGGTGCTCACTACTCGTAACTAGTGATGAGAAAGCACTGCCATGCTCAGGTGCTCACTACTCGTAACTAGTGATGAGTGAGCACTACCATGCTCGGGTGCTCAGTACTCGTAACTAGTGATGAGTGAGCACTACCATGCTCGGGTGCTCAGTACTCGTAACTAGTGATGAGTGAGCACTACCATGCTCGGGTGCTCTGTACTCTTAACGAGCAGCTGGATGCTCGGACAGGTGCCACTTGAGTGTCCGAGTATAATGGAAGTCAATGGGGAACTTGAGCCTTTTTCCCCATGAAGATTTTCAGGAAAAATGCTTGAGTACCCACTGACTTCCATTACATTTGGCACATGAGTGGAGCCCTTTCGACTGCTTGTTAAGAGTACCGAACATGGTAGTGCTCACTCATCATTATCATTTCTCAATAGCACTACAAGCTAGAGGCCAAGGTTGTAAAGAAGAGATCTGCATAAATAAAATCCCCCTACAACATGGTGGCCATTCTAATATATGCCGGCCACATAATACATGGAATGCCAGATCCATAATATAGGGAGACACTTTTTTGCAGCCATCTTCTTCAGCTAATGGAGGAGGTTTTACTCTATGACATTTGTGCATCAATATGGCATACGGAAGTAGGTGGTCATAAGCAGAACTAAGAATTCGTTCAGATGCTTCTGTGCATTTAACAGTAAGATGTCGTCAAGACAACCATGAAGAGAGAATAAGTAGATTAGAGACTTGCAAAACTTCATATTACAATCATTAAAGGGAATCTGTCACCAGGTTTTTGCCACTTAATCTGAGAGCAGCATAATATAAGGACAGAGACCTTGATTCCAGAGGTGTGTCACTTACTTGGCTGCTTGCTGTAGTTTTGATAAAATCTCGGTTTTATGAAAAGGAGCTCTCACTAGAAGACTAGTAAACCTGCTTCCATGTAGTTCTCCATATTTATGAGCGCTGTACCGCCCACACCAATGATTGGCACCTTTCTGCACATGTACAGTGTATACAGAAAGCTGCCAATCTGTGGTGTGGTTATAAAGAGCTCAGCATTCAGTGAACTGGGATTTTATCAAAACTGCAGCAAGTAGCCCAGTAAGTGACATCACTAGAATCAGGGACTCCTTTCCTATATTATGTTGCTCTCAGATAACGTATAAAAAACATTGTGACAGATTCCCTTTATGCTTTGCTCACGTAGGCCTGGATCTATACATTATTGCACGCGGCAGATTTCCACAGTTTGGATACATGCTGCGCACACGCCAGGGCACTGTAAGCAGAATGTGCTGCAGTGCGTGTCTTACAGGAGGACAAGATGGCTTTATAAGAAAGCCGTTATGGCCATTCATTTCCATCTATTTATAGACTCCTTATAGCAATCACTATAACCTCTGGCCAACCTTCAAGTGCTGCCACAACGAGGAAAGAAGAATGGGTTTGCCTGGCCGGCTCAATTTAATAAAGGCTACTCAGTGAATTAACCGGAGCGATCTGCATTAGTGAGACGGGGGAGGGGAGGAGAGGCTCTCTGAGGAACACAGTGCCAGATTCAATTAGTGACATGGACCCAATGTCCACTGTAAATCTGATTTTCTACAGACAGTCGTGGTTGCAGAATAACCCGTTTTCAGCAGAAGAGTCCGTGCCTGCTACACAACGAAATTCTGTAACAAACCTACTGATTGAAGGTCCCCGGGTTACAGCTCTACTAATTATTCAGTAAAATATATTCCACTGGTTTATTATTTGTAATCCAACGTTAGAGAAATGTCAGATCAGCACAACCTAGAGAAAAATGTGTGCATGCAACTAAACGGAGAGGGAGGGCGACGGGGAATGCTAAGGCTGCTTTCACACATCCGGTTTGTGCTGAGCAGCACAATCCGGCTCAAAAACCTATGCAACGGATGCGGCGAAAAAAATGGATCCGTTGCATAAGTTTTTCCATGCGGCCCGTCTGGATACGGCTTGATACTGAGCATGCGCAGTACACAAAACCGCATCCGACGGCCGGATGCGTTTTTTGCTGCAGGACACCGCATCCGGCGTCCATAGGTTTGCATTGTGAATCGCGCACAAAAAACGTGCCAGGCAACGTTCCATCCGGCCGCCACATGGGCTAAATATGCTGCATTCGGCAAAAACCGGGCGCAATGCAAGGCCATACGGCACAATACGGTGCTAATGCAAGTCTATGCGGGAAAAAACGCAACCGGCGGCAAAAAAAAAACCTGTTGTGTTTTTTCTGCAGAGTGCCGTATTGTGCTGCACGGCAAAAACCGGATGTGTGAAAGCAGTCTAATAAGGGCGCATTTCCACTGGGTTTATAGTACAAGGGGCTGTCGCATAAGATATGTGAAATACCCCGTTGCAGTGCATGGAGAGAGCCGCGCATGCGCAGTCACCTCTCCTGTCCTGTGTCAGGATACCAGACAGAATGGTGTATTGGGAGACGCCTGTTCTCAAGGTAGATTACGGTATGCCACAAATGTCTGCCGAGAGGAAAACCTTTAAGTAATTAAGCGAAAAGAAAAAAAAAAAAAAAAAAGACGTAAACAATCCAATATATTTGTCTCAATAATACTCCATGAAATATATGACCAAAGTCAGAGTCAACATTGGTAAGGTCATTAATAAGGTAGTGAATACCAAATTGGGAGAAAAATCTGTAGAAAGGAAAAGTAGTCCAGCTGAGTGCCCACGGTGATTTATTAGTGCAAGTCCGACAGTGCACAGAAGACGATAACGCGTTTCTGGTTTGACGCCCTTAATCATGGTTATGATTAAGGTCGTCAAGCCAGAAACACGTTAACGTCTTCTGTGAACTGTCTGTTTTGCACTAATAAATCACCGTGAGCACTCAGCTGGATTACTTTTCCTTTCTATTGCTGTGCGGCCAGGGCAGGGCCGATATCCGAGACAGAGGCACGGCGAGTCCAGGTGTGGGTGAGCTGGATATTTTTTCAAGAAAAATATATAACTAGCCTAATAATAATGCCATACAATGATGCCATACTACACGGCTAATCAACAACCAATGTGTGAATCACTAGAGTGTAATAATACACAAGAGGCTGGAAGAGAAGGAGGTCTGCAGGCTACAATTATTGTGGACATGACGACTGTCCGGGTCACTGGCGGCTCGTGCTGCACCTTGACTCCACCACTCATTACTTTGTATGATCACAGGTGAACTTCTAACAGTCCCAATAGTTCTCCATGATCTCCTACACAATACCTGCATCTTCAAGAGGTCATGTAGTAATAAGACAAGAAGCTGCCTGAAAGTCCACCTTAGATGACTGTTGACAATTTAGGAGAGACCGGACAATCACGTAATGTCAGGGTGTCTCAACTCTCAATCAATATAAGATGGAGAAAAGAAGGGATGGGACTGTTGGGTAACAACATGGCCAGGTCACCGCTTTCCCTATAAAAGGGCCATCCTCAGCCAATGTGTGATGAAGATTACCTGCTCTGCTGCCTCCCGCTTGGAGTTATACGTGTCCAGATGTTCCTGCAGCTCCAGCACACTGAACTTCAGGGTCTCCAATAAGCCACTACACATGAGCTGCAGACAGAAGACAACATCACACGTATTATTATTAGCGATGTAATATAATAGCTCCAATAAAGAAAAATACTACAGCTAATGAAAAACAGCTACACATAATAATAGTAGTACGCCATTACACCTTTCAAGGCTGCCAATTTCCTTTTTACAATTGCATTTCCCCCTCTTCTTCCAAGAACCATAAAGCTTTTCATTTTTTCCCATTGACAGTTATATTATTACTCATTTTCTGTGGGATGAATTGCAGTTTTTAGAACTTTTTATTTTTTTTAAAGGTTAACAGCAGCAATAAGAGCTCAGCCGCGGATGTCACTATTACAGAGGCCAGCTATGGGGACAGCACAGCTCCTATGCCCTTCTCCACACATGGGCATCCAGTAATAATGCACCTATATGTTATTAATCTCGTGTTAACAGATTGGAAGAGAATAGCAGATCGTGGGAAAATAAGCTACAGCTTATTTGCTGTTTTTAGCTGCCTCTATTATTTTTGTGTCCCTGCTTTTCTTTTGCTTATATCTCTCTACCAAGGGGACCGGCCATTGCTACAGAGTAGTAGAGATGCCGAACACGCTGCTCACTGCTGTTTTTGAATCGAGCCTGTAAGGCTATGTTTGCACAATGTGTTTTTGCGCGTTTTTCGGGTGCGTTTTGGGCTCAAAACTACATAACTTTGCTTCCCAGCAAAGTCTATGAGTTTTCATTTTTGCTGTCCGCACACAACTTTTTTTTTTTCTGCGTTTTTGAGCTGAAAAAAAAATAAAAAAAATAAAAATGGTCATGTCAATTCTTTTCTGCGTTTTACTGTGTTTTCTACCCATGCAATGCATTGGAAAAACGCAGCAAAACCCAAAGATCAAAAACGCAGCAAAACCCAGAGATCAAAAACGCAGCAAAACGCAACCAAAAATGCACCGAAATGCGTCAAAAACATTATATATATCTACATACATACATATATATATATACATATATATATATACACACACACATACATACACACTATATACTGTGTATATATATATATATATATATACACACATACATACACACTATATACTGTGTATATGTATGTATATATATATATATATATATATATATATATATATATATATATATATATATATATATATATATATATATATATATATATATATATATATATAAAAAATGTGTCACAATTGGGATATGAAAGGAAAAAAAAAAAAAGGGAAAAAAAAAAGAAAGTCTCTAATGATAGCAGTGCACCGTTAGGTCCTGCGATCGGCACAGCAGCAGCAGGACATGACTTCAGGTATACACCTATGACTCTGGATACTTTTTACCTTAGTACATTGTGGTGC
The DNA here is from genome assembly GCF_048569485.1 of Anomaloglossus baeobatrachus. Taxonomy (NCBI): domain Eukaryota; kingdom Metazoa; phylum Chordata; class Amphibia; order Anura; family Aromobatidae; genus Anomaloglossus; species Anomaloglossus baeobatrachus. The sequence continues at coordinate 126,405,327 of NC_134353.1, forward strand.
TCATACTGTCATGTCTACTCCTCGGTCAGCATATATTTTGTTGGGCAACATATTGTGATCTGCATTGATATACCTTTGCCAAATTTTCTGATCTGCCTATTTTTTCTAGTACATTTCATTACAGTGCACTTTTAATACAGTACATTATTCTTAAATGTTATTATTGTGCACCTTATTGAGACCATGTATACCTATTTGAGGACACTCTCTCATAGCCATACATATATTTGTTGCACAGTTGTGATATGTGATATCCTTGTGCTGTCAGTATGCATTCTGCTTTCTTTACTCAGCAGCTATTAATCTTTTCCAAACAGTTTCACATCTTACTGAATTCTGTTTCCTTAAAAACGCTATACTGATTGTCCGTATGGCGTCTGATTTTGTTCTCGCACTGTACCAATTTTGGGGACAAATTGCAGCATAATATAAGTGTTTTTTCTCATGCCGAATGCAGGTGAGAAGAAATACTGAGATCTGCACTGCCTCAATGAACAGTCTGAGTTCAATCCCTTTTCTTTTTTTTGTAATCACACTCATCCGATTTATACGCTCGTAAACCCTTAGGCTATGTGCGCACGTTGCGTAAATTCATGCAGTTACGCTGCGCTTTGCAGCGCAGCGTAACTGCATGCGTCCTGCGTCCCCTGCACAGTCTATGGAGATTGTGCAGGGGCCGTGCGCACGTGGCGTCTCAGAGCGCAGCGCTTCGGCTACTGCGCAAAAAGAAGTGACATGTCACTTCTTTCCTGCGCTTTGCCGGCAGCTCCTGCTCTGTCTATGGCAGGAGCTGCAGGCAGAGCGCATGGAATCGGCGCTCACTACGGACATTTCAGCAGCGATCTAAAGCGCACATGTGCTCTTCAGATCGCTGCAGAAATATCTGCAGGGCTAGTACGCAACCTGCGCACATAGCCTTACAGCTCTTCTAATACTGCAGAAGCCAAGCAGCATCCCGTAGCAGAGTTTAGACCAACAATGTGATAATCTTGCTCGCCTGAACTCTCCATTCATTTCGTTCTGAACCGAAATATTGTGATAATCCTTTTAAGATAAAGTGCTAATATAGGCAAAAAAAAACAACCAAAAAATGGACTATTGCCAAACCAGGTCATAAAAACAAGACTGCAAGTCAACAAAATCTGGTAGGGCTCAGTACTTCGCTCGTACAGGCCACGGAAACGCACCCGAGTGCCCCCTTACCGTATCCGCATCCACAAAGACTGTTGGGCACTCTGAGCTCGCCATCATCACCTCCAGGGAACTTTTGAACTTTGGGCCTATCCTTTGCAGGCTTTCTCCCAGGAAAGTGATGGAATCGTTCGTTATTGTCCCAAACTTTCTTTGAATACTCTAGAAAAAGAAGCAAAGTGACTGGAGACCGGCAATAATATACATTATACACCCCCTAATCAGCCCATTCTACATGGTTTCCGCTGGATTTCCACACATATCTTGTCATTAAGACCAATGGTCTGATGATCATCAGATACGTTAATATGAAATGGCCACTTACATACTTGTCACATGAGATTAACCTCTAAGGGAGGGTTCACACCGCTCATCTTATGGCATTGTACAATTGGCGATCAACTACTTGTTTGGGAATTGATGAATAATTAAATAGCCGGTTTACACAGGCAGAAAGCATTGTCCTACATCACAGATCACTCTGGGTGACGGTCATTGTTCTCGGCAGCACGAGTTATTTACACAAGAGAATGTGCTGCTAAAATTAAAACATTTTAAGCCTGCCCAAGAATACTTTCACCCTTCTTATAGACATTTTGCTTCTCTGCCAGGTGATCGGCAGGCGATTTACACTGCACAATTACCATGGAACTGGATGAAGGCCCATTTATTTCCAGGCCAAAAAGCAGTATTTCTTGATCGCATTTTCTGACTGCAGATTTGGAATTCCATTTTTTGCTTGATAGGCAAGCTGAATTAAAGTAGCAATTATTTGCATTTGTATTTGATTTTTCTTTACATACACTTCACATGTGAGATAAACATTTTAATATTTCAGATCTTCACGAACATGGTGTTATCATTTATGTTTAATTCTTTGTATGTTTAAGTAACCAACAGAAAAAGGCAGGGGTTACACTGATATATTGGTTATGGCTTTTTTTTATATTGAAAATGTTTTAGAACTTTAACTTTCTTATCAATTTAGTACCACAATAGATTGATCATTGGTACTTACCTCTGTATTGCAGGGCATTGTCCAGTTGGTACCAACAAAGCAGTCACTGGGCCCTTAGGCGCTGTGTTCACTATTGATCACAGTGTGTAAGAGGATAAACTGCTGGAATTTACCATCTCTGACCATAGCAGCTGAATGTGGGAATTAGCGGTGCAGCACAGCCGGAAACCATCACTCCATGCCTCCCTTGTCCACATTTGATGCATCTCACTTTGTACTACAAAGTTAAAGGGAATCTGTCAGGTGATTTTCTAGTACAATACTAATGTTATGTTTAAATAGGGCTTAAGGAGACCTTTCAGGATCAGTAAGTTTTATTGCTGTACCTTATCCGGTTATCTTGCTGTAAGCTCAGTAGAATTCCTGTCTCCAGCATTCTAATCATGTTTACATAAATATATTTTGCATATTCACTGCTCCCCCCACCCACCTCACAGTGCATTCACTATCACTGCTGAGGGGTGGGAGGGAGCATGGGGTGGGGCAAATTCAGTTCAGATTTACTATCACTAATGCCAGCACTGAGAGATGGGAGGGGGGAGCAGTGCATATGCAGTTAGTATTTACATAAACTTGACTAGTTACTATGTCACATTGAATGCTATGAAGCCTACAACAAGATAACAGGTGAAGATAGAGCAATAAAAGTTACTGATCCTGAAAGGTCTTGTTAAGCCCTATTTAAAGATAACATTAGTATTGTACTACATAATCACCTGACAGACTCCCTTGAACCATAGCAAATGTATCCCACTATTCCTGATAAGAGGGACCTGCAATGTGATCCTATTTAAAAGGGAGCTCTCCACGGTTGGACAACCCCTTATTAATAGCTCCAGTGCGTTGCATAAATTAAAAAAATATATCTATCCTTACTTCCGAGGTTGGCTCTGCTACTCTACTCTCAGATTTGTGTCTCCTGACAAAAAAAACTTTGCCACATGACCGCTGCAGCCAATCAGTGGTCAATGATTTACTACAAACATTTCGTATGAGTGGAAAAAAAACCCCAGTTCTTCCACTGGTTCAGAGTTGTGAAGGCTGCAGTTGATCAGTGGTAATGTGACATTAGTTTACATCAGGAAACTGTTGGATAACACAGGGCCAAAAGCAAAAGGCGCAGCGCCGGTTCAGGGGTAAAATAGAAGCTTTCTCTCAATTTATGCAACCCTCTTGGGCCATTAAAATATTATTTTAGAGAACCATGCCTAGCTTAGTTCAGTTTAGACAATCTGTGACTTTTTTCCTTACAAATGTATAATACCTACTTAACTCATAATAAAGCGTGGACTGACCTGAAAAAGCCGGGAAAAGATATGAAAGGTGTGGACAGCACACGACCCATCTGTCTCAGACAACATCTGATTGACGTGACAGCGCCAGGCTTCCTCCTCGTCCTCATAGGCCGCTGGCTGGAAAGCAGCGAGTATAGCAGAGAGAAAAGGGGACGGTGGAGGGGACGCCTGGGCCTCGGCATAGCCATCCGGTTCTCCATCATCTTGGCTACAAACAAAGCAGAAGGAGCAATTATCAGCATGGATACGAGATATTACTATACAGAGCACCTGGAACACACCCAGAAATAACATCTGACATAAAGAGCATTGTCTCCATTGCTTACTTACAGGCTCAGATCCCCAAACAGCCTCACAACACAGGCTGAATAGAAAAACTTGAATGCTTTCTTGCTTATCAAAAAGGAAGACGACATCTCCATAGAGGAAGTAAGACATCGCACTGCTATCTGCCATCTACACGCTATCTTGTTGGTAGGCTGATCTCGAGGACATGCAAGCAGAATACACAATGACTTGCTGGAGATCGGCCAAGTGTGGCTGCTGCAGACGCACTTTTTTAATTATCTAAAGTAATATCTGTGTATAGGGGAGAGAAGAAAAAGCCTAAAGAGCATTCATTTCTAGCGCAATCAATTTAATGATCCTGTACAGTGTTTTCTGCCAAAAGACCTCACACGTGATGCACCAGCTCAGCAGACAAATGAATCAAAGCCTTCAACAATTTATAGCAGGAAACCTGTGACATGCTACCAGCCGCATCCGCATAATACAAAGCAGACGGCTAAGTATCGCCATATAGATCAGCGGGAAGGAAAATACTTGTACTACAGTAGGCCTTTGTAATATTTAACCCTGGAATAGCTGCAAGCAATTGTCATAAAGCCATAACAATAAGTACACATTGTTTCCCGATCTGTGACGGAGCCTGAGTCCAGGGGATATTAGAGGCTGTCCCCATATACAGCAACCGGATCCTGCGGCAATCACAAGGATCCACTAAGGCCAGAGTTCCACTTGCGAATAGCTTGCAATACAAGAGCATCGGAAGCGATCTGCTAATGACCCTCTGCTGCGAACGTCAGCCGAAGATCATGCAACTGATGCGATTGGGTCACAGCTGCAGAGAAGAGGGAGGGAGCACTTTCTCCCCATCTCCTCCCGGGCCTATCTCTGCGTACATCGTACTGCGGTCGGATGACATGCGAGTGCAGTGAGATATTTCACACGTTCTCATAGACTTGTATCGTAGCTGGACAATGCCCCATAGTTTTACACTGGTGCAAGTGCAATCTGATGTTTTATTGGATTGCCCTCGTCCGTGAAAATTTCAAGTGTAACCGTACCCTAACTAAAATTTATAGGGGTTATCCACTATTGGAAAACCCATCATCAAGAGCATGCTGGATAGAGGAAGAAAAAATAAATAAATGTATGCTTACCTCTTGGAACGGCACCGTCGCTTCACTCTCAGCACGGTGTCCTCCGCCGGTAACAAACAAGGACATGTGACCACTGCAGCCAATCAGTGGCTGCCGAGTATGCCACAGGTATGTCAGAGTAGTGTTGCCAGTTTAGGGGATAAGTTTATGAAGAGAAAACAGCAGGAACCCTGATCTGAGAGGACAGTATACATTTTCTTTACCATTACCCAGTACCTTTAGGTAAAATTTGATTTAGGGCTGTCCAGTATTGGACAAGCCCTTTAAAAAGGAAAGACTGTTAGACTCTCCAGATTATTGCAGTATGTTTTCCGGCACCTGCCTAAAGATTTTGCAAAGTACTGTATTTTCTTTCTGATAACAAATTTACAATAGAAGCCGTGTAAGGCTCTATTCACATCTGTCACTCTGTCTTTCCCTAACAGACAGCACGATACAGTGCGGATCTGTCATACAAAGTTGTGGCACAGGACAGGCCTTACTGACATACACCCCCTTTCTAAAGAAGCTAAACCCGAAATGTGCGTCAGGGTCTGCCATTATTACCTTGGTAACTGCCTTTAGCCTACCTGCCTTCATCCGTGTTTTATGGGGACAGTGTTATGGCGTTATTAATCCGAACCTTCTCTTTGACAAACGGCCGCTGATTGTTTAATATCTCAATCTTTGATCAAATTTGATCTTTGGTATTGTCCAAAAACAGCTAGTTATCAGTGCATTATTAAGGAATTGATATCCTAGTTCACCTTGTGAGAACTTCTTAGGTGTTTTTTTGCACTTGCACCTTATTATATTTGTATTTAGATTCATTAAACTATTATTATTTCAGTTAAAACTCTAGGAGTGACTTTTTTTGCACTGGTTTTCTAGTTTAGCTCTACTGTCCTATGAATTATATATGAATTATTCAATAAATATTTGGCCTTGGCTCTCAAAATGAGATAATTTAGGCGGTAGGATGCCATTGTATATTTTTCTGTGTGGTTCCCATTTTTTAGAATATTTTATTGTTATCTCTGCTAATAAAAACTATATTATATGATATGGTGTTTTGGCTTGCTACTCCTTGTCCTTGTAAATTATATTGATGTACAAGGCGGTCAGTTAAGAATTTGTAGAGGTGTTTGTTCTTTTTTTTTTTTTTTGCTATAATTAAATAAAAAAAATAGTATATATTATATATATATATATATATATATATATATATATATATATCTATATATATATCTATCAAATTATTAAGCTAACCTTGAAAGATAAGAAAAATCTGCTTCTTCTTCCTCACATCGCTCATCGAGCTCCTTTAGAGCCAGCGTGACATCATCTTCACAGACAGAATCAGGGGGGCTGTCGGGAGCGTTTGGCTCCTGTATATCACATGGTTCTTCCACTTCTAGGGGGTCTTGACAAATCAGCGCTTCATGTTGGTCTTGGGCCACATATGAGCCGGTGTCTTCACTCGCTGTGCTCAACTGTTCGTCTTTTACAGCTGTGCTGCCATCCTGTGAGAAAACAGGCGTAATCAACACTGTATACACAGACGATGAAAGAGACAGTCCCTAATAGGGCGAATAATTAAGAATGTAATTACTGTAAACGCTGGGAGGCGTGCTGGCTGTCCAAAATGTCAGGACAACTTAATACTGCAGAAAAGGTCTGCTGCGCACCCAGCATGGGAATTGGCGCAGTTAACTAGAATTATTTGATTCCGCCAGGCGTGCGCTCACCTAGAAATACTCGGCTTCATATGCCATAATGCTTATTAAACGGATACTAGTTAACATTATTCTCTCAAACAAACAAAAAAATATGAAAACAGTTCTACTTAATTGCATTTCAAAGAAAAGGTAGTGAGTAGGGGTGAGGAGTATGCCACATACAACACTAGCTGAAGCATTTAATAAAAGTATTAAAATCTGTTTCTGCGGTGTCCACATGTAGGGGGGATTTGTTTTATCCAGCACAGTGTCTCCCCAACATTACAGTAAGTACTTGTTCTAGATTTTTGGTGTTAAAATGTAATTTAATCCAATCCCTTTCACACATCTGCACCAACCTAGTGCACGCAGCAGATTTTAGAGCCTATTGTATATTATATCATTTTCTGTTGACAGCTCCTATGTAGACTTATGTGTATCTATGGATACAGACTATATACAAAGCCTAAACAGCCTGATTATATTCTAATAACCTTCTGCATGTATATTACTAAGAAGTGATGTTACTACAAGATAAGGGGACAGTTTGTTGTTGGTTGAACCCTGAAGTCTGTCCAGGGGCTGTAGCCACAAAAAAGTAGGATAGTTTTAATCAAGGCTGTTTAGGCCCGTTTCACACATCCGGAATGTTGCCGGATCCGGCACGCATGCAGTACAGTAGATTCATTTACAGTGGAAGCGAAACTACATGCGGACAAATGCTGTGGTTGTGCATGAAGCACACAACCGCATGGGCTAGCGCTTCCACTGTAAATGAATCTACTGTACTGCATGCGTGCCGGATCCAGCCAAATGCCGGAAGTGTGACATGGGCATTTAAAGGGGTTGTCCACTTTCAAAAAATGAACACTTATATACAAAGTTCAGTGTAAAAAATTAAATAATAATAAATAAAAATTAAATGTATTTTTTCTCCCCCTTCCCTAGACCAATGCGGGTGTTTCTGCCACTGCCTCAGTCCCAGTGTTTTGGTTGCAGAAGTGACATTGCTGCAGCCATAATGCAGCTTAGTAGCTTATGCCATCAAAGATTGACTGCAGCAATGTTCATGTGAAGTCACCACTGCAGCCAAACAATGAAGGGCAGGGCAGTGATGGCTCTGGGCAGGGTAAGTAGAATACACTTTTTTGTTGTTTGTTTGTTTTTTTTTTTTTTTTTTAAAAATGAAATGTGCATATAGAAAAAAAGATTTCTAAAATGGTACAAGCTCCTTTAATTATTGTACATGCAATGGTTAATAGGGTGGAAACTGCTTTTTAAAAAGCAATTTGGTCATGCTCACCCTGTGAATCACAGAGGCACAAATAACAGCTAATCTATGCTAATCTATGCTAATCTATGGAGGGGGCCGGAGTGTGCCCCCTACCACCGAATATAGAAAGGTGCACAGAATAAAGTGCATCAGTATCTATAATGTCACAGAACTAAAGCAAAATATTACTTCTGGTTTCCTCTTAAAAAAGATTTTCAGACATAAAGACAATATTACTCAGTGGATAGGGTTTCTAGCCTTATTAATGTGTGTGATCAGTGAGGCCAGTGAAAACCTTAAGTGCCTATACATCCTAAAGTATGGTCAGCCGTATTGTGGGCGTAGTTGGGTTATGTTCACAAGCAACGTTTTGCGTCATTTTTTTTTCCTTTGCAGACAAAACTCGCTCTTTGGCAGTAAAAATGCTGCATTCAAAACCCAAGTCTTGCTGCATTTTTGCGCTGTTTTTAGGTGCATTTCTTGTTGCAGATTACATGTGTGTTTTGTCCTTAATACGCTTAAAGTTAGTTTTACTTAACAAAAATGCAGCAACACTTGTTAGTGCAAAAACCGCAGCTTTCTCATTGCCTGCTATGGGTGGATAAATGCTATAGACTTGATGTGCTGAAGATTTAAAAACATTTGCAGTTCCCCAATTTAGACAAGTGTGCATGAGATTTCTGAAATTGCATAAAACACACAGAAATGCTGAATGTGAGCACAGTCTAAGGCTACTTTCACACATCCGGTTTGAGCCCTGCGGCTCAATCCGGCTGTGAAAACTATGCAACGGATGCGGCGAAAACACCGCATCCGTTGCATAAGTTTTTACATGCGGCCCGCCCGGTTTTTTCCGGTTGCGGCATGCTACTGAGCATGCGCAGTGGAAAATACCGCATGCGGCGACCGGATGCGGTTTTTTCCGCATCGCGCCGCATCCGGCCTCCATAGGGATGCATTGAAAAATGCGCCGCAGCGGCCGGATGCGGCGCGATGCGGTGTTTTTTGCCGGAGCAAAAAACGTTGCAGGGTACGTTCGATCCGGCCGCCGCATCGGCTAAATCTGCCGCATGCGGCAAAAACCGGACCGAACGCAAGCCCCTACGGCACAATGCGGCACTAATGTAAGTCAATGCAAAAAAAACCGCAATCGGCGTTACAAAAGCCGGTTGCGGTTTTTCTGCAGAACGCCGTATTGTGCCGCAGAGCAAAAATCCGGATGTGTGAAAGTACCCTTAAGGTGGCTTTACACACTGCAACATCTCAAACGACATCGCTGTAACGTCACCAGTTTTGTGACGTAATAGCGACCTCCCCAGCGACATTGCAGTGTGTGAAACACATCAGTGACCTGGCCCCTGCTGTGAAGTTGTTGATCGCTACAAATCGTTCAGGACCATTCTTTGGTCCTTTGTTTCCCACTGTGCAGCAAAGTCTCAGTGTGTAAAGGGGACTTAAAACACTGGAAACGAGTGATGTGTCACAATATCTGTCAATCACTATTCTCTGTCAGTCGGTCTCTCCCTCTCGGTCTCTATTCTCTCTCTGTCGGTCCGTCACTATCTCTGTCCCTCTCTCACAGTGTCGGTCATTTTCCCCTCCTCTCTCATACTCACCGATCCCCGGCGCGGCGCTGCACGGCATTCACACTGCTGCGGCGGCTTTTCCTCTTTTGAAAAAGCCGGCCGCTCATTAAACAATTCCCTACTTTCTCCGCCCACAGGCGCCTATGATTGGTTGCAGTGAGACACGCCCCCACGCTGAGTGACAGGTGTCTCACTGCACTCAATCACAGCAGCCGGTGGGCGGGTCTATACCGGCTGCACCCAATCACAGCAGCCGGTGGGCGGAGAGTAGCGCGATCAGCTGAGCTGTCTCTGAGGTTACCCGCGGCCACCGCTGCATCCACCGCTGGATCCAGTGACAGCGGGTAACCTCAGTGACAGCTCAGCTGATCGCGCTATTGCCTTCATTAGCTGCGTGGAGGTGACAGGAGCGGCGGTGTATTCTGCTGCTCCTGTCACCTGCATGCAGCAGAGCTGGATGCGACGCTGGAGGTCCGTGGATTACGCCGGACAAGGAGGGCTTTTTGGGGCTGATTAAATTGGTGATGAGGGAATGTGTTTGTGTTTTTTATTTCTAATAAATGATTTTTTCCGTTGTGTGTGTTTATTTACTGTAATTTACAGATTAATCATGAAAGGAATCTCGGGGAGACGCCTGACATGATTAATCTAGGACTTATTGGCAGCTATGGGCTGCCAATAACTCCTTATTACCCCGATTTGCCAACGCACCAGGGCAAATCGGGAAGAGCCGGGTACAGTCCCAGAACTGTCGCATATAATGTATGCGGCAATTCTGGGCGGTTGCTGACTGATATTGTTAGGCTGGGGGGCGCCCCATAACGTGGAGCTCCCCATCCTGAGAATACCAGCCTTCAGCCATATGACTTTATCTGGCTGGTATTAAAATTGGGGGGGACCGCACGCCGTTTTTTTTAATTATTTAATTATTTATTTCACTGCACAGTATAGACCCGCCCACCGGCTGCTGTGATTGGGTGCAGTGAGACACCTGTCACTCAGCGTGGGGGCGTGTCTCACTAGAAACCAATCATAGGCGCCTGTGGGCGGGGAAAGTAGGGAATACGAAATTGTTTAATGAGCGGCCGGCTTTTTCAAAATAGTAAAAGCCGCCGCAGCAGTGTGAATGCCGTGCAGCGCCGCGCCGCGCCAGGGATCGGTGAGTATGAGAGAGGAGGGGAAAATGACCGACAGACTGTGAGAGAGGGACAGAGATACTTACGGACCGACAGAGAGAATAGAGACCGAGAGGGAGAGACCGACTGACAGAGAATAGTGATTGACAGATATTGTGACACATCACTCGTTTCCAGTGTTTGACTAGCTAGGTCGTTCTGCAGGTCCGGATCGCTGTTGCGTCGCTGGCCAGGTTTGCCTGTTTGACAGCTCACCAGAGACTCACCAGAGACTTTGTAGCAATCCCGGCCAGGTTGGAATCGCTGGTGGGATCGCTGAAAGTCTCAGTGTGTAAAGGGGCCTTAACGAGGCTTCCAAACAGACTAAATTTACACTTGGCTCTGTAGTAGGTTCCAGAATTTTTACTGAGGAAATAGGTGAAGAAAAAAAAAACCCTTTAGAAAAAAACCTTTTAAAAAAAAAAAAAACAAAAACAAAAAAAATGCTGCACCAGTCTTTCTGCTGAAGTGACAGCCTCCTGTACTATAACCAAAAGAACCCCATTATTGTTAGGCTATGTGCCCACGGGACTCTGTACCCGCGGATTTTGCCGCGGAAAACCTGTGGATTTATCTGGATTTTCTAGATAAATTCGCAGGTTTTAGCAAGTACAGACACTCCCCATGTTATCCTATGGGACATGGGGAGTGCTGTATCCATGCTGCAGTATGTGCGGCTGCGGAACAGGCTGCGGACGTCCCACAGCCTCACATAACTGCATGTTAATTATTCCTGCGGAAACACCTGCGGAAATCCCACCTCTCCACTATGGAGATAGAGGCCGGGACTTCAGCAGGTAAGTCGCACGAATGTCCACAGGTTTACCGCAGATATTTTGCTGGAATCCTGCAGCAATGGATACCTGCGGATTCCGGGGAGCTGCTGCAGGAAACCTACGGACGTATCTGTGGATATATCCACAGGTACATTGTCCTGTGGGCACATAGCATTACAGTGGTCTGTCTTGAGTCATGAGAGTCCACCATAGGATAAAGCAGCAGTTTCTTGCAATTTTTTCTTGTGGTTTTTCTGTTTCATTATAAAAGCTGTAAACAATAACGTGACTCTAGTCTAAGATAGTTGGCAAGACCTGCTGAAATACTCAGGGTCACATTTAGGTTAAGGGATGATACACCTACATTCTCTGATCCCCCCAAAAATTGGGCAGATTATGCAAATAACCCTAGCATAGTGTTCTGCTATTCTCTTGGATGAGACAATCGGAGCACAGTGTGAGGAAAAAGACGGGAACAACGTTTTCTCCATCTTCTCCATTGTGGCACCGTGCGGAAATCGGGCTGCACGCAGAGGTCAACCGGGAGATGTCCAATGATTTCCATGCACTCATTGAATACCATGGCCGAGTGCAGTAGGAATATCGCATCAAACTTGAACATGCAGAGAAGTGCTCGGCCCCATAGACTAACATTGTGTTACCTGATCGCACTAGGACCGAAAATATGGCAGTCTGGCCCTGCTTTCTGGCTGCCTTCAGACGGTCCGATCTGCGGACAGCGTGCCATCAGTGTGGTCAGGGGGCAGCACACAGCCTAAAATAACATGGTTACCAGAGCACACCAGTGATGGTCAAGGTGAAAAACAGTATGCACTAGTCTGGACGAGCACGCACAGCTACTCACTGCGATTTCCAGACGCAATTGGTCCCATTTTCTCATACGGCTGTCTGTACCCTAAGGGCCCAGTTCTGTTCTGAACATGGTGGGTCCAAGATTAGGGATCAGAGAGCTGCGACCTCATGCTTGTTTTCTCCTTACAGAGATTGCTTGCAACTCCACAGCAAAGAATTGACATGCTTGCAGCTCGGGAAGCCGCACCGCAGGTCAGTTTTCGTTGCGGGCCGTACATGCACAGTGTTCATGGGATTTCTATGAATTCCATCAACTGTACTTGAACTGTAAAATGCAGTGTGCACTGTTTTGAATGCAGCAAAAACATGTTGCATCCAAAACACTGTAAACACTGATCGTGGGCATATAACCCAACATAGGCAAAGGATTATCACAGAGTGACAACATGGGGTAAATAGGAAAAAGAAGGACAGGATGCAAGGCAGTCAACCCCTGTATCTACCACACCATAGGACAGAAGCCATCATCAAGGTCTGGGACCGACAAATGTTGGCCGTCCTCTTTATTTCCCCCATGCTTATTTATCAATAAAACTTAATTTGCATGTTTATCAGTACGTGGTATTTTGCACTATTCTAGGCAATTATCTGCTTTTTTGGTGAAAAGTAAAAACCATAAGTGAAACAGAAGTACTTACAAATGGTTGGTGGCCCATTAGCTGCCTTCTCACATCCACATAGTCCCATTAACACTGAGATCCTGAGTTTGGTTTCCGAGCGCTCACCATTGATACTAACAGAGCTGGCCTGAGGTCCTAACCCCAATTACAGCCCAATCACACAGACTGAAAGCCAATCAACTACAAAGCACCACCAAAAGGACAACACATTGTTCTAGAATCAAATGAACCATGCCCACAATTGTAAAAGAAAAAAAAAAGAAAAATCACCCAATTCACCCAAAACAGCAACAGAATATTTGTAACCTTTGGGGGTGTCTGTTCTTATGTACAAGTAATACTGCTAAGGGCCCCAAAAAGGTTAGAAATATGAATACGGTAAACAAAGAAACCAAATAAAACAAAAAACAATCTGATATAGAAGTCATCTGCACTGAAATCAAAACATTTATCTACAAGACAGAATTAAAAAGACCCCAAATCAGCCATGCACCAGCCCAGATTTCTCCCCACCTCAGGCAGCTGACTGTTAGCGCTATCTGGAGGGGTCACCTCCACACTTGGGGTCTCAGATCTGCTCTGTAGCACTTCCTCTGGCAGAGCACTACTAACTGAGTCTTGAGACTGCAGAAAGTGGTCCAGGTGGTCGGCCATGTTGTCCTCCACTGCAGTGTCATTCTGGAGCTACAAAACAAAAAGAAAAAGCAAAGCATGTTATAAATATTCATCCACTCAGCAACTTAAAGGGCCTCAGCACTGCAGGCGCTCCTAAGTGATTGTCAGCAGCTTTATAGAAGGACATAGAGGATGTAACACTGGAGGAGAGCACCTGACCAACGCAATGTTCTGCACCCACCACTATGTAGCCTTGTTAACCCTTCCTGGCCATGTTAGAAGAGATGTAATGCTATTGTCTTCAGACAATAAAGTTTGCAAATACATTTTACAAACTTTCATCTGGCAGCATCAGAAATTTACATCCCCTGAGGTTTCCATCCAGCTCCAACCAAAGGCAACGTTCTACTCTTTTTGGCAGTGCTCAGTCTGGAGGTAACCTTGGGGAGTGTGACGTTCGCTCAGCAGACCATTAGTGACCGGATATTCAAGAAATGTGCTAACGTGCAGACATGAAGCTATAATGATTATATACATCTCCTGACCTACTGATGAGCAGGAAGAGGAACGCGCTGGGCCACGCCACAAGACGTCAGTAAAAGGGAAGTAGAATAGTTTCATTTTTTTAGCCTTGTTATCTTCTGTTGGTATATCTGTGTCTACAGGTACACCTTATTATACACCTGTAGGTTCAGTATAGATATAGGTCTATAGGTACACCTTATTATACACATAGGTACAGTATAGGTATAGGTCTATAGGTACACCTTATTATACACCTATAGGTACAGTATAGGTATAGGTCTACAGGTACACCTTATTATACACCTATAGGTACAGTATAGGTATAGGTCTATAGGTACACCTTATTATACACCTGTAGGTTCAGTATAGCTATAGGTCTATAGGTACACCTTATTATACACATAGGTACAGTATAGGTATAGGTCTATAGGTACACCTTATTATACACCTATAGGTACAGTATAGGTATAGGTCTACAGGTACACCTTATTATACAACTATAGGTACAGTATAGGTATAGGTACACCTTATTATACACCTATAGGTACAGTATAGATATAGGTCTATAGGTACACCTTATTATTGTCTGTGCGGGTCTCTCTTCTGTACACTACAGTTCAAACATTTGGGGTCACCCAGATTTTTTTTTTTATGGAAAAGACAAAATTATCATACTTTTATTTATCAAATGAGTTGCATAATGAATAGAAAATATAGTCCAGACATTGACGAGGTTAGAAATAATGATTTTTACTTGAAATAATAATTTTCTCCTTCACACTTTGCTTTCGGCACAGAATGCTCCTTTGCAGCAATTCCAGCTTTGCAGACCTTTGGCATTCTGGCTATTAATTTGCTGTGGTAATCTGGAGATATTTCACCCCATGCTTCCCCCCTCCCACAAGTTGGATTGGCTTGATAGGCACTTTTTGCACCATACGGTCAAGCTGCTCCCACATCAGCTCTATAGGGTTGAGATCTGGAGACTGGGCTGGCCACTCCATTACAGATAGAATACCAGCTGCCTGCTTCTTCCCTAAATAGTTCACGCATAATTTGGAGGTGTGCTTTGGGTCATTGTCCTGTTGTAGGATGAAATTGGCTCCAATCAAGCGCTTTCCACACGGTATGGCATGGCATTGCAAAATGGAGTGACAGCCTTCCTTATTCAAAATCCCTTTTACATTGTACAAATCTCCCACTTTACCAGCACCAAAGCAACCCCAGACCATCACATTACCTCCATCATGCTTGACAGATGGTGTCAGGCACTCTTCCAGCATCTTTTCAGTTTTTCTGCATCTCAAATATTCTTCTGTGTGATTTAAACACCTCAAACTTCGATTCCTCTTTCCATAACACTTTTTTCCAATCTCCCTCTGTCCAATGTCTGTGTTCTTTTGACGATATTAATCTTTTCCTCTTATTAGCCAGTCTCAGATATGGCTTTTTCTTTGCCACTCTGCCCTGAAGGCCAGCATCCCGGAGTCGCCTCTTCACTGTAGACGTTGACACTGGCATTTTGTGGGTACTATTTAATGAAGCTGCCAGTTGAGGACCTGTGAGGCGTCGATTTCTCACACTAGAGACTCTAATGTACTTGTCTCAGTTGTGCAGCGCGGCCTCCTACTTCTCTTTCTACTCTGGTTAGAGTCTGTTTGTGCTCTCCTCTGAAGGGAGTAGTACACACCGTTGTAGGAAATCTTCAGTTTCTTGGCAATTTCTCACATGGAATATCCTTCATTTCTAAGAACAAGAATAGACTGCAGAGTTTCACATGAAAGTTCTCTTTTTCTTGCCATTTTGAGAGTTTAATGGAACCAACAAATGTAATGCTCCAGATTCTCAACTAGCTCAAAGGAAGGTCAGTTTTATAGCTTCTCTAAATCAGCAAAACTGTTTTCAGCTGTGCTAACATACTTGCACAAGGGTTTTCAAGGGATTTCTAAACATCCATTAGCCTTCTAACACAGTTAGCAAACACAATGTACCATTAGAACACTGGAGCGGTGGTTGTTGGAAATGGACCTCTATACACCTATGTAGATATTGCATTCAATATATTATAATAGTCATTTACCACATTAACAATGTATACACCATGTGCAGAATTATTAGGCAAGTTGTATTTTAGAGGATTATTTTATTATTGATGAACAACTATGTTCTCAATCAACCCAAAAGACTCAAATATCAAAGCTTAATATTTTTGGAAGTTGGAGTGTGTTTTTCTTAGATTTGGCTATCTTAGGAGGATATCGGTTTGTGCAGGTAACTATTACTGTGCAGAATTATTAGGCAACTTAATAAAATCAAATATATTCCCATCTCACGTGTTTATTTTCACCAGGTAAACCAATATAACTGCACAAAATTTAGAAATAACCATTTCTGACATGCAAAAACAAAACCCAAAAAAATAGTGACCATTAGAGCCATCTTTCTTTATGATGACACTCAGCAGCCTACCATCCATAGATTGTCAGTTGCTTGATCTGTTTACGATCAGCATTGCGTTCAGCAGCCACCACAGCCTCCAAGACATTGTTCTGAGAGGTGTACTGTTTTCCCTCCCTGTAGATCTCACATTTTATGAGGGACCACAGGTTCTCTATGGGGTTCAGATTAGGTGAACAAGGGGGCCATGTCATTATTTTTTCATCTTTTAGACCTTTATTGGCCAGCCACGTTGTGGAGTAGTTGGATGCATGTGATGGAGCATTGTCCTGCATGAAAATCATGTTTTTCTGAACGATACCGACTTCTTCCTGTACCACTGCTGGTCGTTTTTCAGCCTTTCTTACCTTGGCCATGTCCCTGAGTATGGCACACCTTGTGCTTTTGATACTCCAGTAACGTCGCAGCTCTGAAATATGGCCAAACTGGTGGCAAATGGCACCTTGGCAGCTTCACGCTTTATTTTTTTCAATTCATGGGCAGTTATTTTGTGCCTTTTTTGCCCAACACGCCTCTTGTGACCCTGTTGGCTGTTTGCCTGAAACGCTTGATTGTTCGGTGATCACGCTTCAAAAGTTTGGCAATTTCAAGACTGCTGCATCCTTCTGCAAGACATCTCACAATTTTGGACTTTTCAGAGCCCGTCATATCTCTCTTCTGACCCATTTTGCCCAAGGAAAGGAAGTTGCCTATTAAGCAAACCTTATATAGGGTGTTGATGTCATTACACCACAACCCTCCTCATTACAGAGATGCATATCACCTGATTTACTTACCGTATTTTTCGCTTTATAAGGCTGATTTCACACTACGTTTATTTAACATGCGTCAGGAACGTTTTTTTGCTGCAAAAGCGGATCCTGCTTTTACAGCAAAAAACGCATGCAAACGCATCTGTTATTTTGCAGGATCCTGTCACTGGATGTTTAGGGGCGGGCATTGGAGTCATGTGATCGGGAGCGAGGGGAACTAGACTGGGAGCCGGCTTCTGACAGCTGCAGACGCTGGTAACCAAGGTAAACATCGGGCTTGGATACCCGATATTTATCTTGGTTACGAGTGTCTGCAGCTGCTAGGAGCAGGGCTGCCTGCACACGTAACCAATGTAAACATCGGGTAACTAAGAGAAGTGGTTACCCGATATTTACCTTGGTTACGAGTGTCCGCAGCTCTCAGGTGGGAGAGAGAGGGAGGGGAGGAAGGGGGAAAGACAGAGATAGAGAGGGTGAGGGAGGGAGGAGGAGAGAGAGAGACAGATCACACGAGACTGGTTCTGTGCATGCTCAGTAGAGCAAGCAGGATCCTGTCTATCAGCACGCCAGCGTTCACCTGCGTTTGCATGCTGTTTAGTCAGGATCCGGTGACATGCAGTATTTGGACGCAGCTCAAAAACGCTACAAGTAGCGTTTTTGAAAGATGTTAAAAAACTGCAAGTCGCTGGATCCTCACTATAACGCACGCAAACGCAGGTGAACGCATGTTAACGCGAGTCCATTGCAAATGCATTGAAGTGAAAACGCATTTGCACTGGATCCGTTTTTCCGCTAAAAAAACGTTATGGACGGATGTTAAATAAACGTAGTGTGAAACCAGCCTAAGACGCACTTTTCCTCCCAAAAATTTGGGAGGAAAATGGGGGGTGCGTCTTATAAAGCGGTACCTGGGGGGGTCCTGTCTGAGGCGATCGGGCGGCCGGGTGCCTGTGGCTGCATGCAAGCGGCCGGGTACCTGTGCTTGCGTGCGGTGGCAGCCGGGTGCTGTGTGGGGTCGGCAGCCGGGTACCTGTGCTTGCATGCGGTGGCAGCCGGGTACCCATGGCTGTGTGCGGGCGGCAGCCGGGTGCTGTGTGGGGTCGGCAGCCGGGTACCTGTGCTTGCATGCGGTGGCAGCCGGGTATCCATGGCTGTGTGCGGGCAGCAGCCGGGTGCTGTGTGCGAGCGGCAGTCGGGTGCCCGTGCGGGCGGCAGCCGCCCTCACACGGGCACCCAGGTGCCGCCCGCACACAGCACCCGGCTGCCGCCCGCACACAACCATGGGTACCCGGCTGCCACCGCACGCAAGCACAGGTACCCGGCGGCTTGAACGCAGGGTGGGCGGGCAGCCTGCTGGCTGCCACTCTGTGCATGCGGGGCGGGCGGCTGTGCAGCATGTTACCAGTTGTCCGCGGTCCCACTTTCAAATGATGGCGCCGGTGGAGCTCTTGGATGAGAGCTCCATCTGCGCACGCACTGCTCCGGGAGTCAGCGCGTGCGCAGATGGAGCCCTTGGATGAGAGCTCCATCTGCGCATGCGTCGCTCCGGGCGCCATTACTTGAATCGGGACCGCGGACACACTGGGAAAACACCGCATCCGTCTGCTCCACCACTGAGCAGTCCCCGCCGCTGGCACCACTGAGCAGTCGCAGTCGCTGCTGCTCCCACCACTGAGCCGTCGCCGCCACTGCCACCACTGAACCGGGACCGCAGACACTCACTGCACCGGCCTGCTGCACGGCTCACCCGTCACGGCTGCTGCCGCCACCACGGACTCCACGGCTCCTGCCACCGCGCCTGCAACCACGGACGCCACGGCACCTGCAACCACGGACCCCGCCGCGCCTGCCAGCACAACCTGTGCCTCCTGTGACCCCGCTTCACCACCACTGCTGCCCCCCTCTGGTAAGAGAACACCGGAGTATAAGACTGACCCCATTTTTCTTTTTTTTACCTTTTTTTATGTCTAAGTTTGGGGTGCGTCTTATATTCCGGTGCATCTTATAAAGCGAAAAATACGGTAATTGGTAGTTGGCTCTCAAGCCTATACAGCTTGGAATAGGTTAACATGTATAAAAAGTATCATGCGATCAAAATACTCATTTGCCTAATAATTCTGCCCACAGTGTAGAGTGCATTTCTGTTTAACGCTAGATTCATTGAAAAAAAATGTGCTCTTCTTTCAAAAATAAAGATCTAAGTGACCCTAAACTTTTGAACTGTAGTGTATATAAGAATTTTTCCTTTGGATATGAACTGAGCCTGTTACTAACATTTATCTTGGGGTACATCCTAGTAATAACCACTTTTTCAATTACATTTTATTACATCTTTATTTATTAGACTTCACAACAGGCTTTTTTATTATACAGGTATATATTGGTCATCTTTTTTGGTACAGAATAATATTTGAGTTGGAGTATCCAGGGACACACAGTGTACAGAAAATATATAAACACGCTCACCGTAATAATATAATTTCAGTGCACTGATCAGTTTGGATGCAGCCAGCCGTCAGCTGGGTAACATTAAAGTCCAAGAAAAAAACAAAAACCAAAAAACTTTACGTCTGAAATCCTTTTTGATAAAATTTCCTTTCTTCTTAATTTATTCATTTTAAAATGACATATCAGGGAGGAACAGGATAGCACGTTGACACGTTTCGGCGTAAAGCCTCAATCGTCAAATTGCGTCAACGTGCTATCCTGCATAAATAAAGAAGAAAGGTATGTTATCATAAAGGATTTCAGCTGTAAAGTTTTTTTTTTCTTTGAGTTCTATCCAGGGACACCCGAGGATTACCAGGGCTAGGCCACATAGAGCGGGGGTGCCATCACTTGCATTGCTTTTCTATTGTGCCAACCTCCACGGTCCGGCAGGGTCAGCCTTAAGGCCACGTCACACTAAGCAACATCGCTAGCAACATCGCTAGCAACATCGCTGCTAAGGAACAACTTTTGTGACGTAGCAGCGATGTTGCTAGCGATGTTGCTGTGTGTGACATCCAGCAACAACCTGGCCCCTGCTGTGAGGTCGCTGGTTGTTGCTGAATGTCCTAGGCCATTTTTTAGTTGTTGCTCTCCCGCTGTGAAGCACACATCGCTGTGTGTGACAGCGACAGAGCAACAACTGAATGTGCAGGCAGCAGGAGCCGGCTTCTGCGGACTCTGGTAACCACAGTAAACATTGGGTAACCAAGAAGCCCTTCCCTTGGTTACCCAATAATTACCTTTGTTACTAGCGTCCGCCGCTCTTAGCTGTCAGTGCCGGCTCCCTGCTCTCTGCACACGAAGCTGGAGTACACATGGGGTAGTTAACCCGATGTGTACTCTGGCTAGGAGTGCAGGGAACAGGGAGCCGGCACTGACAGCTGAGAGCGGTGGACGCTGGTAACGAAGGTAAATATCGGGTAACAAGGGAACGGCTTCTTGGTTACCCAATGTTTACCGTGGTTACCAGCGTCCGCAGAAGCCGGTTCCTGCTGCCTGCACATGTAGCAGAGTACACATCGGGTAATTAACCCGATGTGTACTCTGGCTAAGTGTGCAGGGATTCAGCGCTAAGCGGTGTGCGCTGGTAACCAAGGTAAATATGGGGTTGGTTACCCGCTTCCACGCGTCGCTGCTGGCTGGTCACTGGTTGCTGGTGAGATCTGCCTGTGTGACAGCTCACCAGCAACCCGTGTAGCGATGCTTCAGCGATCCCTGCCAGGTCAGGTTGCTGGTGGGATCGCTGGAGCGTCGCTAAAGGTCCAGTCACACTAAGCAACTTACCAGCGATCCCAACAACGATAGGGATCGCTGGTAAGTTGCTAGGAGGTTGCTGGTGAGATGTCACACTGCGACGCTCCAGCGATCCCACCAGCAACCTGACCTGGCAGGGATCGCTGGAGCGTGGCTACACGAGTTGCTGGTGAGCTCACCAGCAACCAGTGACCAGCCCCCAGCGCCGCGTGGAAGATGCTGCGCTTGGTAACTAAGGTAAATATCGGGTAACCAACCCGATATTTACCTTGGTTACCAGCGCACGCAGCTACACGTGCAGAGAGCAGGGAGCAGCGCACACTGAGCGCTGGCTCCCTGCTCTCCTAGTTACAGCACACATCGGGTTAAATTACCCGATGTGTGCTGCAGCTAAATGTGCACAGAGCAGGGAGCAGCGCGCACTGCTTAGCGCTGGCTCCTTGCTCTCCTAGTTACAGCACACATCGGGTTAAATTACCCGATGTGTGCTGCAGCTAAATGTGCACAGAGCAGGGAGCAGCGCGCACTGCTTAGCGCTGGCTCCTTGCTCTCCTAGTTACAGCACACATCGGGTTAATTAACCCGATGTGTGCTGCAGCTACATGTGCACAGAGCAGGGAGCAGCGCACAATGTTTAGCGCTGGCTCCTTGCTCTCCTAGCTACAGCACACATTGGGTTAATTAACCCGATGTGTGCTGCAGCTACATGTGCACAGAGCAGGGAGCAGCGCACAATGCTTAGCGCTGGCTCCTTGCTCTCCTAGCTACAGCACACATCGGGTTAATTAACCCGATGTGTCCTGCAGCTACATGTGCACAGAGCAGGAGCCGGCACTGACAGTGAGAGCGGCGGAGGCTGGTAACAAAGGTAAATATCGGGTAACCAAGGACAGGGCTTCTTGGTTACCCGATGTTTACCGTGGTTACCAGCCTCCGCAGAAGCCGGCTCCTGCTGCCTGCACATTTAGTTGTTGCTGTCTCGTTGTCACATACAGCGATCTGTGCTTCACAGCGGGACAGCAACAACTAAAAAATGGCCCAGGACATTCAGCAACAACCAACGACCTCACAGCAGGGGCCAGGTTGTTGCTGGATGTCACACACAGCGACATCGCTAGCAACGTCACAAAAGTTGTTCGTTAGCAGCGACGTTGCTAGCGATGTTGCTTAGTGTGACGGGGCCTTTAGTGTGACATCTCACCAGCGACCTCCTAGCAACTTACCAGCGATCCCTATCAGGTTGTATCATTGTTGGGATCGCTGGTAAGTTGTTTAGTGTGACTGGGCCTTTAGAGACATTGTAGGTTCTTTTCAGCTCATTATTTACAAACCTATACATTCCCCCTGGTCCGCCAACAAGACTCACCCATTTATATATTTTTTCTTTACCATTTACCACTGTGAATTTCAGATTCATTTTGTGTATATACAGTCATGGCTGAAAGTGTTGGCACCCATAAAATTATTACAGAGAACGAGGTATTTCTCCCAGCAAATTATTGCAATTACACGTTTTATCCTACACATTTATTTCAGTTGTGTGTATTGGAACAACACAAAAACAAACAAACAGAAAAAACCCAAAAACTGATAAACAGATTGAAAAAAAGGTAAAGTGGACATCATTTCACACAAAACTCCAAAGATGGGTTAGACATAATTGTTGACACCCTCAACTTAATATTTAGTTGCACACCCTTTGGAATAAATAACTGCAATCAATCGCTTCCCATAACCATCAACAAGCTTCTTATACCTCTCAGCTGGAATTTTGGATTCTTCTTTTGCAAACTGCTCCAAGTCTCTCATATTAGAATTGTGCCTTCTCCTAACAGCAATTTTAAGATCTCTCCACAAGTGTTCAATGGGATTTAGATCCGGACTCACTGCTGGCCACTTCAGAACTCTCTAGCGCTTTGTATCCATCCATTTTTGGGGGCTTCTTGAAATATGATTGGTGTCAGTGTTCTCCTGTAAGATGCATGAGCACCAAGCTTTCTGACACTGGGCACTATACAGTAACCCAAAATCTTTAGGTAATCCTCACATTTCATGAAGCTTTGCACAAAGTCAAGGAACCCAGTGCCAGAGGCAGCAAATCAGTCATAAAATATCTTTGAACCTCCACCATATTTGACTGTAGGTACTGTGTTTATTTTCTTTGAAGGCTTCATTCCATTTTTGGCAAACCGTAGAATGATGTGCATTACCAAAGATTCTATCTTGGTCTCATCTGTCCACAAGATTCTTTCCCAGAAAGATTTTGGCTTACTCATGTACATTTTGGCAGACTGCAGTGTAGCTTTTTTTTTAGGTATCTGTGTCATCAGTGGGGTCCTCCTGAATCTCCTCTACAGCGTTTCTTTTTATTCAAATGTACACAGATAGTTTGCGCTGACAATGCCGCACCCTGAGCCTGCAGGAGAGCTGAATTTCTTTGGAATTTGATTGGGGCTGCTTATACAACATCCAGACTATTCTGCGTTGCAATCTTTCATCAATTATTCTCTGCCATCCGCTTCTGGGGAGATTAGGAACAGGGCCATGGGTTGTAAAAGTCTTGATTATGTTGCGCACCGTGGACAAAGGAACATCAAGATCTCTGTAGATGGACTTATAATCTTGAGATTGTTGATATTTTTCAACCATTTTGATTCTCAAGTCCTCAGACAGTTGTGTTCTCCTCTTTCTTTTCTCCATGCTTAGTATGGCATATACAGGCAGGGGCGATGATGGTGGGGTCTGTGCCTGGCAGCGGTGGTGGAACAGGGGACACAGGAGACAGGGGTGGTGCTGATGGGTCTGTACTGGCAACGGTGGCTGTGCTGGAGAAGGCCAGTGCGGTAGGTGTCCCAGATGCTCTGTCAGCAGTTCGGGCTTCAAAGAAATGGCGCCCAGAGCGGTGCGTGCACAGATGGAACTCTCAGCAGATAGCTCCACCTGCGCACGTGCTGACTCCGGGCGCCATTTCTTTGAAGTCAGAGTACCTGGGACATCCACTGCACAGCCACTGTAGCTTCTGCTGCCAGCACAGCCGGCCGCCTGCCCACACGGAGAGACACCAGCCGCACGGAGAGCTGCCCGCACAGAGAAGTAGTCGGCCGCACAGACAGCCACCAGCCACTTCTAATCCAAAAAAATACGGTACCTAATTATACGCCCTATAAGATGACACCCGCTGTATATGACGAAACCCCGACTTTTGTGAAGATTTTGAGGGGTTAAAAAGTCATCTTATATGCCAGAACTGATTTACTGACATCACTCAGTGGTGATGGCAGGAGCACCGGGTGTGACTGATAAAGCTTCTGACTGGTGGCACTGGGCATACTGGCAGCTTGATAGCAAAGCCCGCCACAGCGTCAGTGAGTAGTGGTTCACTGTACTTTTTTCTTCCATTGAGTAGGACCTTTAACATTATACATTCTTATAAAGTCAAAACTTAGCAGTAATACCCCATACATCCAGCATGAGAAAAATCAATAATAGTTTAATCAACTCATGTGACCAAATCCATAAAGAATATCTAATTCTTGTCTGCTGCAGCAATGTTTTTACACACAGATGTTAATGCCAGAGAGAAGGACACATACCATGTTTGAATGGGACAAGATCTGGCTGACCGTCAGCGCTTCTTCCTCGGAGGACTCGTCCGTATCTTCCTGGTTGGTGAGGTTCAGGCTGGGGGTGCTCCCTGAGTACTGACATTCTTGCAGAGATGGGGTGTCACCTTTGTCAATACTGTCCAATGAACGTCGGCGGACTCCCCAATTAAAGTTGTCAACGCTCTCACCCTAAATGGGGGGGGGGGGGGAATAAAAAAAATGTAAACAAAATATGTAGGACCCTCCTCTGGAAGCCACAAGTCAATGCAGATGCATACTAGAGGAGGATTATTCATAAACATGTAGAGGGAACAACACGTGTCACTGGATACAGGAATGCAACATGGAACAGAGGACTTGGCCACCATACAAAGACCATTAATGAAACCTTACACAGTTTATGTACTGCACGCACACACCACGAGGGATCGGGGGGGAAACAAGCCACTCCACCAGGCTGCAACTTACCTGCAGCTCCTGGTTAGCAAAAAGGAAAACACAAATAATCATAAGTAACAAGGACAAACAGAGGCAGGAGAAAACATACTATAGTGTCACATTTACATTAAGGAGTACAGATATGGACCATGAAGTGTAGATAGGCGAGCCTAAACTATGTCACATGAGCGGTATAAACACGCCACAGTAGTGATTGTGGCATGCTCCACGGGACAGTATCCTTCACTAAAGGCTAGAACATGGCAGGGCACGAGGGCATGGCACACAAAGGGTGCGCCTATAGATCAGCAATACGAAGCTACGCTATAGAAGGGTGAATGTCCTCAGCTGGACATACAGGACAGAAGCTATAGAAGACTATGGACAACATCCAGCGTCCACTCATGGACACACCATTTGTTAAATCCACAGTCTAATGTGCAAGTACTAGGTCCTTGAAAACCTAGGTGAATATATCACTGCCACATGGCACTTTCATTTTTTGAAGTAAAGATTTCATTAACTGTGGATACTGGAGTTGCATGCCTACTGTTTTATCCTTCACTTTTTTCAGAGACATAATTAGGGTTTGTGGCCACGTAACCTATTTGTGCATAGATTTTCTGCACAGAAAACGGGATTTTTTGGAAGGAAAAAGCAGCAGAAAACCAAACTTCTGTTATTGCATTTTTTTCACGTATTCGCGATCGCAGGGGATCCTGTGCTGTACCCCCGCACGGTCTTCGGCTGATGTTACGGCTGAGACCTAGTTCTCACTACCGAGAGCAGCGCCCGTACTAACCCCGTAAATGCTGCAATCAATCGTGATCGCAACATTCAGGAGGCAGGGAGAGGAATTTCTTACCTCTCCCTGGCGATTGGGTCCCTGTAATGCCATCACAAAGACCCGATCTCTGCCATGGCAACCCTCGGTCATCACCCTGATAACCCCGGGTTACTGAGCTATGGATTGCGTCACAAACCATGTTGCATGCATGGTGTGTGAGGCGAAGTGTCAGTGCTGCGAGTGCAACACTAACAAATCTAATCCGCTGCAGTGGATCAGTGATCAGGCAGGCACAGGAAAAAAAACGCAGAAAGAATTGACATGCTGCATATTTTTTCTGCATCAAAATCTGCAAGGAAAAAATCTGCAACATGTGCACAGCAATTTAGGATTCTCATACACTTTGCTGAGATGTGTTTTTCCTTGCAGTATGGATTAAAATCTGCAAGAAAAAAAAACCCATGAAAAAAAAGCAGCGTGGGCATACAGCCTTAGGGGTACTTCACACACAGCGAGATCGCTGCTGAGATTGCTGCTGAGTCACGGTTTTTGTGACCTCATTAGCGATCTCGCTGTGTGTGACACTGAGCAGCGATCTGCCCCCTGCTGTGAGATCGCTGATCGTTACACACAGTGCTGGTTCGTTTTTTTATTGTTGCTCTCCCGCTGATAAGCACACATGCTGTGTGTGACAGCGAGAGAGCAACAATCCTGAATGTGCAGGGAGCAGGAGCCGGCGTCTGACAGCCTGCGGTAAGCTGTAACCAAGGTAAACATCGGGTAACCAAGGTGGTTACCCGATATTTACCTTCGTTACCAGTCTCCACAGCTCTCATGCTGCCAGTGCCGGCTCCTGCTCCCTGCACACGCTAAGCTAAGCGGTGTGCACTGGTAACTAAGGTAAACATCGGGTAACCATACCCGATGTTTACCTTAGTTACCAGTGTCCACAGCTTCCAGATGCCGGCTCCGTGCAAGCGCAGCGTCGCTTGCACGTCCCTGCTGGCTGGGGGCTGGTCACTGGTCGCTGGTGAGATCTGCCTGTTTGACAGCTCACCAGCGACCATGTAGCGATGCAGCAGCGATCCTGACCAAGTCAGATCGCTGGTGGGATCGCTGCTGCGTCGCTAAAGTGTGACGGTACCCTTACTGTTGTATTTTCCAATTGTTGTTAATCCTTTTCTAAATGTATTCTAGTGTTTACACATGGTGATATTCTGCAAGATGATTGGCTGACATTAAGACGTAGACGCGGGGGTCTCACCTCAGCATCTTCCAGCTCAACATCCAAAAAGTCAAAGTCCTTGAAGACACCGAACTGCTGTTCGCTGCCAGTGTCCTCCACAGCGACTTCCTCCTCTTGGATGGCTTCCTCCGTGCTGGAAATAAGGCTGGTTTGCTGATCGCCAACTTCAAGATCTTCATTTGATGAGAAGACCACCTGTAGCGGAAGAAATTGCAAGAGAAACACTTACATTCTCTGTATGGGGTCAGCTTAGAGCAATTAACCGGTGTAAACAAGTGTTTAATAAGAAAAAGAAAATGATCAAAAAATGTTTAATTGCTCGGGAGAAAACGAGGTGCACTTACGGATGGATTTTTGGGGAGACCAGAGTCAGGGCCACACAGAGAAAGGACATTCATCAGCTTCTCCCGTGTCCGCCGCTGTAAACACAAAGAAAAATCACATTTCTGGAAATGAAAAAATTGTTTAAAAGAACAGAGAGTCCTCAGTGGTTGATATTTTTTTATCTCTACTGGCTAACACGGTACAAAGATATATTTCTGGAAATGGTAACTGTGTTGATATTAATAGGTAGTATATGGGTACAGAGTCACAGCTCTCATTTCTAAACATATGTAGTCAGACACACACTACACAGACTAATGCCAGGATATCACGTAGGGGTGGCAGGTTGTACGGTAAGACTGGTAACATCACGTATCCACCCTGACCTGTGGGATGAGAGACACAACACAACAGCGGATATCACATTACTCAACACTAGCGGTAAACGCCACAAAACCTGATCCACACAATCATAAAAAAAGTCTCTGCATCTGAACCCAGGAGGATAAAAAAAACAGGGAGAGCATATAGATTTTACCAATATTTGCAAATAACCTTTTAGTTTTCTGATGTAAAACTGTGACAAAACTTTGATGAGTGCATAATATTTTTTTTTATAGCGCCAACGTTTTCTGCAGCGCTTTACATGCATCAGTATCACTGTCCCCATTGGGACTCACAATCCAAACTCCCTATCAGTATGTGGAGTGTGGGAGGAAACCGGAAAACCCGGAGGAAACCCACGCAAACACGGGGAGAACATACAAACTCCTTGCAGATGTTGTCCTCCTTGTTTGGATTTGAACCCAGGACCCCAGAGCTGCAAGACTGCAATGCTAACCACTGAGCCACCGTGCCGCCCTATGCATAATATGGTATGGGAGCAAGGATCTATACTAAATCACATTTTTACCTGCTGCTCAGATAAATAAAATATGCCGTAACTGTGCACGTAAGATAGCAAGGACAAAAAGCAGGGCCAAAAACGCTTTGCAAAACCTGTAAATGCGGTAAAAACCTTTCTGGCTGCAAAGCACAAACTGCTACATGTACCCTAAACAATGGGTCGCTGCATAGTATTGCCCATTCTATGTTGCGCCAATGCCAAAAGTATGTAATGGCATTTTATATTTAACCCTTTCCCGCCGAAGTTCGCTTTCACATTCCTAAAATTTTCCAAATCTGCCTCGTCACTGTTACACTATGTTATTACACATTTTACTCTTGTATAGGGGTACCGTATATGATGGACGATAGGATTTGCATTTATCTATTAAAAAATATCTGAAAATGTGCTGGAAAATATGCTGCAATTTTTCAATGAAACCACTTCACTTTTGGTGACCCTCTTGGTCAGAAAACCCCTAAATGCCCCCATTTTAAAAACTGCACCTTTCACTCAGAGGTTTTTTTTTTTTAACCCTTCAGGTGCTTCACAGCTAATAACGTATTGTGATTTGGAAAAATGAAAGTTTCCAATTTTTCTAATAAAATGTTGCTATAGATCCAAATTATCCATCTTCACGAGCAGGAGCATATGGATGTCAAAATGTGTTACTCAATTTACTCCTGAAATCGGCAATACCCCATATGATTCTGGAAACAATTGTTTTGGCACAGGCCGGGCTCGGAAGGGAAGGAGCACCATTTGACTTTTGGCTGCAATAGATTGCAGGCGCAATGTTGCATTTTTAGAGATCCTCAAGTGTAAAATAGTACAACAGATGCACCAATATTGATAGGATTTCTTTTTTGTTCACTCAGTTTCCATTTTGTCCATTGATAAAAATATACTATTAAGGCCTAAGCCACACGGCATGAAAATCGGAGCGAGTGGAGTGCGATAAAACATCACATTCCACTCGGACCAATATTAGCCTATGTGCCAGCACCCATGAGCGATTATTTTCTAAGCCCTAATCGGACCGAGAAAACAATCGCAGCATGCTACAACTGTAATGCGATCCTGGTTTCTCTTGCACCCATTCAAGTCTATGGGGTGAGAGAAAAATCGCACTGCACTCGCAGTACACCGGTGTAATTCGAGTGCAGAGCGAGAATGGCAATAGCCGGCTACGAAGGAGAGAGGGAGATAAATCCCTCCCCTCCTCGGCGCCGGCCCGCCCCCCGCAGCTGAGGCCCAATCGCATGATCGGACCTCAGTCGCAGTGACACTCGGCTCCCGCGTGAGC
Organism: Anomaloglossus baeobatrachus; assembly: GCF_048569485.1. NCBI lineage: Eukaryota > Metazoa > Chordata > Amphibia > Anura > Aromobatidae > Anomaloglossus > Anomaloglossus baeobatrachus. The sequence continues at coordinate 126,434,958 of NC_134353.1, forward strand.
CTAGTGTCATGCGAGGATCACACTAGTGCCCTGTGTGGCCCTGGCCTTAAACTCCTGTTTTTCAAAGAATAAACCTGCTGTGAGATCAGAATCCATTTTGTCCTTATAGTGTAAATCTAGTCTTATAGCTAATGATGCCATAGGGTTCAGCTAACACTGATGGGAGGGGAAATTTCACATTTCTGTTCGCGCCCCTATTGTTCTTATTGGTGCATAGGTCAGAGGGGACTTTCCTTTGTGACCCTATATAAACTGGCCACATGTACTAATAAAGGAGAATTTTTTGAGGCCACCATACTAAGCGTGTGCTGTATTGATTTCCCAAGCGCTCGTAAAACAAATCTTATTAATTTGAGATCAAGAGGCATAGAAGGAGTGTATTTTTCTCACACTGCCTAGAACTTTTGTACAATTCTGTAGGTCATCAATTAAAAGTATGGCCCAATCAGGCTTCCATCATACAAGGGAATAAATGCAAAAAAGTATTGGGGGAATAAAATACAATTTTGCTTTAAATGATTCTGGTACCTGTGATAGCTGCGGCCTCTTCCAGCTCACTGGGACCAGTGCGTTGGAGTTGGATCCAGAAGAAGTTGATGAAGTGCTGCGGGTCACAGCGATGACTTTTGGCTTTCCATTTCTTCCAGCGGCACTATGCTGGTCCCCGTATTTCTGACCTATTATAGGCGTCTACATTGACAAATGACATGTATAAGTATGATATCATGTAGACAAAGCTAACTTTCGAAAGACACGATGAAGGGTGATCCGAGACAACCGAATACAGGCAGACATCACAGCATGAAATATTCATTAGCTTACTGAATGTATGACATAATACCCAATACATTTACAATGCCCCTGATAAGGGATCCCATAATCATGAGAACTCATTAATCAGCAATGTATTATAATGTCAGAATTTATAGCAAAATGGCTGCAAACTGCAGCTCTTGAGCGGACAACTGCCCAGTAGATGTATTCAAGACGTTCTCTCACCTCCGAGATGTCAAAGTGAAAATCTAATGTCTTTCCCGGAAGCTCCTTTGAGGCGCAGTTAAATATTTTTGCAAAAGAGATCTCGGGCGAGCCTAAATCTCCATAGGATTTTGGGGCATCGTTTGGCACAACCAGGCTGGCAGAGCGAGACACCACAAGTTTTAGGATATTCAGTGCTTCTCTCCAATACGCACTCTGTTAGGAGAGAAAAAGGCATTAATGAAGTAACCATTATTCTCAAAAGTCAACTGCACAATGTTATACATGCAGGAAAAAAATATACCCTAGCCACTGGCACAATGGCAGGACCAGGCCAGGGAAAGAAGCCTACTTGTGTCCATCAGCAGAGTAAGGCTCATTTATCAACGCAGATTCCAGCCCAAAAACAAGAGCTGATTGACTACATAAACAATGGCCGGATACATGATCTCACACATCTGTATGGGGACAGAAAACATTAACACGATCCTTCTTCCCCCATACAGCATTCATATGGTTGGCAGAGCTGTTTACACAGGCAGATGAGCTGCTGACAGCCATAAGTTAATGACCCCCCAATAACAATCCAATCAGCCGTCAAATAAGCGTTTTGCCCATATGTCATGTATACATGGGCTACAGATCGGAAACTAGGACTCTTATGAATGGCCATTTGCTGGCCCATTTATACAACTGCCTGGATGAGATAAAGGGCAAAATATGTCAGTCTTTTTTTTATTTGCTTAAACAATTCCTTTCCCCCTGACTCAATGTAAAACCTTTAGGGCCTGTACACACTGATCGGGCGCTTCTTTTTGAATCCCTAAAAAAGAAGGGAATTTTGTTTACTTACCGTAAATTCCTTTTCTTCTAGCTCCAATTGGGAGACCCAGACAATTGGGTGTATAGCTATTGCCTCTGGAGGCCACACAAAGTATTACACTTAAAAGTGTAAGGCCCCTCCCCTTCTGGCTATACACCCCCAGTGGGATCACTGGCTCACCAGTTTTAGTGCCAAAGCAAGAAGGAGGAAAGCCAATAACTGGTTTAAAGACCAATTCAATCCGAGGAAACATCGGAGAACTGAACCATACCACATGAACAACATGTGTACCCGAAAAAACAGAAAAACCCCGAGAAAACAGGGCGGGTGCTGGGTCTCCCAATTGGAGCTAGAAGAAAAGGAATTTACGGTAAGTAAACAAAATTCCCTTCTTCTTTGTCGCTCCATTGGGAGACCCAGACAATTGGGATGTCCAAAAGCAATCCCTGGGTGGGTAAAAGAATACCTCATGATAGGGCCGTCAAACGGCCCTCTCCTACAGGTGGCCAACCGCCGCCTGAATGACTTATCTACCTAGGCTGGCGTCTGCCGAAGCGTAGGTATGCATCTGATAATGCTTGGTAAAAGTAAGTAGACTCGACCAGGTGGGTGCCTGACACACCTGCTGAGCCGTAGCCTGGTGCCGTAATGCCCAGGATGCACCCACGGCTCTGGTAGAATGGGCCTTCGGCCTTGAGAGAACCAGAAGCCCAGTAGAACTGTAGGTTTCAAGAATTGGTTCCTCGAGCCCCCGAGCAAGGGTGGATCTGGAAGCTTGCGACTGTTTACGCCGACCAGCGACAAGGACAAAGAGTGCATCCGGGTGGCGCAGGAGCGCCATGCGGGAAGTAGAACCTGAGTGCTCTCACCAGAACCAACAGATGCAAATCTTTCTGAAATTGATGGACTGGACGAGGACACAAAGAAGGTGAGGTGATATCCTGATTGATATGAAAATGGGATACCACCTTAGGGAGAAATTCCGGAACCGGACGCAGAACTACCCTGTCCTGGTGAAGGACCAGGAAGGGAGTTTGTATGAGAGCGTTGCTAGCTCGGAAACTCTCCTAAGAGACGAGACCGTTACTAGAAGGCCACTTCCCGTGAAAAACGGGAAGGGAGACATCCTTCAAAGGCTCGAAAGGCGGCATCTGGAGAGCAATTAGAACCTTGTTCAGATCTCAGGGCTCTAACGGCCGCTTGTACGGAGTGCTGAGAAGACAAACTCCCCGTAGGAACGTGCGTACCTGAGGAAGTCGTCGTTTCTGAAAAAATACAGATAGCGCTGAGACTTGTCCCTAAAGGGAACTGAGCGACAACCCATTTTCCTACCTAGATTGCAGGAAGGAAGGAAACATAGACGATGCAACCGGCCAGGGAGAAACACCCTGCGCCGAGCACCGAGATAAGAACATCTTCCACGTCCTGTGGTCAATCTTGGCGGACGTTGGTATGCTAGCCTGTCTCATGGTGGCAACCACGTCCTGAGGTAATCCTGACGACACTAGGTTCCAGGACTCAATGCCACACCATCCGGTTGAGGGCCGTAGAATTCAAATGGAAGAATGGCCCTTGAGACAGCCAGTCTGATTGGTCTGGTAGTGCCCCCGGTTAGCCTACCGTGAGGCACCACAGAACCGAGTACCACAACATCCTCGGCCAATTTGTAGCGACGAGGATGGCGCGGCCGCAGTCGGTCTTGATCTAGCGCAGTACTCTGGGCAACAATGCCAGAGGTGGCACCTAAGGTAGCTGGAACTGCGACCAATGCTGAACTAAGGCGTTTGCCGCCAGAGCTCGATGATTGTGAAACCGTGCCATGAAGCTGGCACATTGTTGTTGTGCCGTGACGCCATTAGATCGACGTCCGGCCTCTGTCAGCGGCGCCAGATCTCCTGAAACCCGTCCGGGTGAGGAGACCATACTCTTTCGGCCACACCTCAGCGACTTAGGAAGTCAGCTTCCTAGTTTCCACACTTGGGATGTGAATTGTGGATATGGTGGATGCCGTGTCTTCCACCCACATCAGAACCTGCCGGACTTCCTGGAAGGCTTGCCGGTTGCGCGTTCTTCCTTGGTGGTTGATGTATGCCACCGCTGTGGAGCTGTCCGACTGAAGTCGGATATGCTTGCTTTCCAGCCGCTGTTGGAAGGATTGTAGGGCAAGATACACTGCTCTGTGTTCAAGAACATTGATCTGAAGAGTGGACTCTTGCTGAGTCCACGTACCCTGAGCGCTGTAGTGGAGAAAAACTGCTCCCCACCCTGATAGACTCGCGTCTGTCGTAACTATCGCCCAGGACGGGGATAGGAAGGACCTTCTTTTTGACCAAGAGGTGAGAAGAAGCCACCACCGTAGAGATTCCTTGGCCGCCTGAGAAAGAACGACGACTCTGTTGAGGGACGTCGACTCCTCGTCCCATTGGCGGAGAATGTCCCATTGTAGTGGACGCAGTAAAACTGCGCGAAAGGAACTGCCTCCATTGCTACCATCTTACGTAGGAAGTGCATGAGGCGTCTCAATGTGTGCGACTGGTTCTTAAAGAAGAGCTTGCAGCCCGTAGTGAATGCTGTTTGTCTAGCGGCAGCTTCACTATCGCTGAGAGAGTAAGAAACTCTATGCCTAGATATGTTATCGATAGGGTCGGGGTCGGATCTGACTTTAAAAAGTTGATGATCCACCCAAAACTCTAGAGAGTCTCCAGCGCAACGTTCGGGCAGTGTTGGCATGTTTCCTAAGAGAGTGCCTTGACAAGTAGATCGTCTAAATACGGGACCACAGAGTGACCCTGAGAGTGCAGGACTGTGACTACTGCTGCCCTGACCTTGGCGAAGACCAGTTGGACTGTCGCTAGCCGGAAGGTAGAGCTACGAACAGAGGGTGTTCGTCTCCTATAACGAAGCGTAGAAACGCTAGTGCTCTGGATCAATCGGCACGTGTGGATAAGCATCCTTGATGCCTAATGATGCTAGGAAATATCCTTGGGACCTTGAGGCGATGACATGGCGGAGGGATTCCATCCGGAACCGCCTGGTGTCCACGAGCTTGCTGAGCATTCTTAGATCCAGAACGGGACGGAACGGCCCGTTGTTATAGGTACCGCAAAGAATTTGGGGTAAAAACCGTGACCTTGTTCCTGAAGAGGAACGGGGGTCATCACTCTTTCTGCCTATAGAGTGCACCCTGTTTGCAGAAGAGCAGCGGCCCGGCCGGGAGGTGGAGAAATTCTGAAGAATCGAGTTGGAGGACGAGAAGTGAGCTCTATCCTGTACCCGTGAGACAGAATGTCTCACACTCAATGGTCATTGACCTATGGCAGCTAAATATCGCCAAGGCGGGAGAGCCTGCTACCGACCGAGGCCGCAAGTCATGAGGAAGCCGCCTTGGAAGCGGGTTTTCAGACTGTCGCTTTTTTGGGCGAGACTGAGCCCGCTAAGAATCTTAGCTCCTCTGATCCTTTTGAGTCCACATTGGACGAGGAAAAATGGGACCTGCCCTAGCCTCGAAAAGGCCGAAAACCCCGACTGCCTCTTGCTCTGTTGGGGTTTGTTGTGTCCGGGCTGAGGAAAGGATGAATCCTTACCCCTGGACTGTTTGATGGTTACATCCAACGCTCACCAAACAGTCGGTCTCGCGTAAGAAACAAATGCAGACATTTGAGAGGTTAAGGATGCCACCTGCGGCACAGATGTACGTGTAACCGTGTCAATCTGTGTAAGACAAGCTGAAATAGCTTGGAGTGCCCCAAGGGAGAGAATGCCGGAGCCAACGGTGCGCCGACAGCCTCATAGATGGCTTTCGACCAGAGATCCATCTGTCTGTCAGTGGCATCTTTGAGTTTGCAGTTCCATCTCCCACTGCAACTATGGATCTAGCTACAAGCCTGGAGATTGGAGGATGCCGCTCGGGACATTGGGTCCAGTCCTTGACCAAGTCAGGGGACAGGGATAACGTGTATCCTAAGCCGTTTGGAGAAGCGCATATCTGGATAAGCGTGGTGTTCCTGGACTGCCTCTCTGAAGGCAGAGTGGTCCAGAAAAATACGTGAAGCTGACTCCTCCACTGGAGGAGCTGTGAGAAATAACCCACATTCTATAGATGGACGCTATAAGATTATTTACTATGGCGTCACAATCAGGTGTATCCAGATTGAGAGCGGTCTCAGGATCAGAATCCTGAGCCGCTACTTCCGCCTCATTACACAGCGAGTCCTTCTGTTAGGACCCTGATGAAACCGAGGCCGCTCATAGCGAGTCCACTTAGGCTGTCTGGGACTGACGTCCGTGCAGAGCCGTGACTCTGGGATGCGTGTGACATTCCCGGAGCTGTTAGTTATTCACACTGAGGGGGGCCATGGATCAATGATTCAACAGTGCCCATATTGTGAGAGACATGTCCGGACTGCTAGGCTTCTAGTATCATAGCCATAGTCTCAGAAAAACTGTCAGTAAATACTGCAGACACCGTCCTCATCCCCTGGCCATTAGTGCATACAATGGGAGTCTATGTACCTGCCGGCCGTATAGCCGTACATGCTGTACCAGCTGTATAGAAAAACATGTGGTTCTGCACCTTTGTTTTACACAGAGAATATGCTGATAACTCCTCCGCATAATCCAGGAGGGTATATACAACGTGCGACCAAACAGTGCAATGTATATAGTACAAGCATATCTATAAGTGCACTTCTGCACTAGTGGGGTTAGCACCACAGGTGCTGCTTAACGCATGTTACAGCGATTGTGTGACTATCAGAATGCCAGGGTCTTCCACACTTGTCTCTGTATCGTACAGAAACTGACACTAATGGCTGCCGGTGTCCTTGTAGAGAAGGAAGCCGTGGGCGTGCCTGAGAAAGTGCGGGAATCCGGATTCACAGTGCACACAGTGAGAGGGGTGGAGTATGCAAAACATACTCCAGCTCTCAGCTCTGCTCTATGCAGCGTCACGCCCCTACCCTGACTGTCAGGGCTGTGGGCGGTAACGAAGGGAGACTAGGCCCAGAAGCCGGGGACTCGAGTTAACAGCGCGGCCGCCGTAAAAGCGCGGGCCGCGCTGAAGTCCCCGGCGCACCACAAGTGCCAGCCGCGCCGCAGTTCCAGCGGCCGGCGCGACCGATTCATAGAAGTGGCCAGCGTCCCGCCCCTCTCCTGACTGGCAGGTCTGGGGGCGGGAACGAACGGAAGCAGGCCGCAAAAGCCGGGGACTCTAGTTATCAGCGCGGCCGCCGTAAAAGCGCGGGCCGCGCTGAAGTCCCCGGCGCACCACAAGTGCCAGCCGCGCCGCTGCCAGCGGCCGGCGCGACCGATTCCTGGAAGTGGCCAGCGTCCCGCCCCTCTCCTGACTGGCAGGTCTGGGGGCGGGAACGAACGGAAGCAGGCCGCAAAAGCCGGGGACTCTAGTTATCAGCGCGGCCGCCGTAAAAGCGCAGGCCGCGCTGAAGTCCCCGGCGCACTACAAGTGCCAGCCGCGCCGCAGTCCCAGCGGCCGGCGCGACCAATTCCCATAAGTGAGCCTGCTTCAGCAAAGCTGAATGAGGCCATGGCACAGGCGCCGCAGCGCTGATGTCCCCCGGCGCACTACAACACCCAGCATGCTGCGGTGTGAGCGCCAAATGCACGGGGACACAGAGTACCTTGAGGAAGCAGGGCCATGTCCCTGATGTACTCCGCTCCATCCAGCATCTTCTCCAGGGGCTGTAGATGGAGCACGGTCTCAGTGCCTGGAGACCGGTAAATCCCACTTCACCCAGAGCCCTGTAAAAAGGGATGGGGAAGGAATCAGCATGTGGGCTCCTGCCGCCGTACCCGCAATGGGTACCTCAACCTTACAAACACCTCCGACATACAGTGGGGTGAGAAGGGAGCATGCTGGGGACACTATATGTGTCCTCTTTTCTTCCATCCGACATAGTCAGCAGCTGCTGCTGACTAAAAAGTGGAGCTATGCGTGGATGTGTTGCCTCCTTCGCACAAAGCACAAAACTGGTGAGCCAGTGATCCCACTGGGGGTGTATAGCCAGAAGGGGAGGGGCCTTACACTTTTAAGTGTAATACTTTGTGTGGCCTCCAGAGGCAATAGCTATACACCCAATTGTCTGGGTCTCCCAATGGAGCGACAAAGAAAATGGGATTTAGACACTTCCTTAAAGTGAACCTGTCAAGTACAATATGCACTCAGAACCACGAGCAGTTCTGGGTGTATATTGCTAATCCCTGCCTAACTGTCCCTGTATACACTAGAATAGATAAAGAGATATTTACAAAAAGTATTTCTAAAGATCTTATATCGTATGCTAATGAGTGAGGGCAGTAGCCCCAAGGGTGTTGCTTCCCTTTCTAGTCGCCGCCATTAGCATGTTAGTACACCCCTGTGGACGTGCTATCATGCTAATGAATGTGCAGCATCAGAGGATGATCTCGCTCACCTCTCCGCTGCCATCGCCACCCGATGCTGGATTTCAGGTGAGTACTTATGACCCCGGAGTTTGGGTCACGCGCACTATGAAGCCGGGTGTACGCGTCCTGGCTTCAAACTGAAGTAGTGCACATGACCCAAACTCCGGGATCATGGGCACTGAGCCAAAATCCAGCATCAAGTGGCGATGGCGGCGGAGAGGTGAGTGAGATCATCCTCTGACGCTGCACATTCATTGGCATGTTAACACACCCACAGGGGTGTGCTTACATGCTAAGGGGGCGACTAGCAAGGGAAGCAACGCCCTTGGGGCTACTGCCCTCGCTCATTAGCATATGATATAAGATCTTTAAAAATACTTTATATAGTGTATACAGGGATGGTTAGGCAGGGATTAGCAATAGGCACCTAGAACTGCTCGTGGTTCTGGGTGAATATTGCACCTGACAGGTTCCCTTTAATAGGGAGGAGCAGACGCGAACTTTAAAGTTTGGTGTTCGTGCCAAACATGGGAATTTACATAGAAAAAAACAAACAAACAAAAGCAAAAAAAAACAAACCACAAAACACAGTTCGAGTTTGGAGTTCGGATGCTTAACCTATGCACACCACTAGAGCGAACATCGCTGTGCTCAGGTATGCTCGGCCCAGTGCAGGCCGCTTGCAGTGTGGGAACGGCTCTCACAGGGGGTTACAACTGCTTTATCGGTTATAGTGTGTCTCCCCCCCCCCCACACCAAAAAGGAACCCCCCGTTGGAAGTGCTCTGTTTTTAGCTGGTTGTATGTGGGTGGAGAGCCAAAATGCCAATCAGTGACTTCTAATGGGGTTCGGGTCCAGAATAGGAGTTAATATAAAGTCCAGCAGAACTCGAATTTCCACAGGTCCACTCATCTCTATTCCTTAATGCAGCCTTTCAGTAAATAAAGCAAAAGGAGTCCGCAGTACAGAGCTCTGGGTGCTTTTTGTGCCACTTTCTATTTGGTTTCCGTTTCCGCCGATGGGCACATAGTCTACACTCCCAGAAAAGAGCGCAAATAAAGCTCAAGTGTCATACGTTCCCCTGAATCTGGTCTTGTGGGTTTTTCATTAGAAGAACAGGATGGAGACATCAATGCACTGCCGAATATACTGCAGACAAAGCAGGAGTTTTTACGGTGATGTCTGTTAATTTAGCACAGTCTGTGTGAACTCTGGCTGACAGGTATTTTTTCCATCTGCTATAAAAAATAGAAGGTGCAGAAACCATCCAGATGAGGCTGCACTAAGAAGCATGAGGCTGCACAGTGTCGCCGGCTCTGCAGTGCTGGACCAGCTCTCTTTATAGGATTCCTAGCCAAGAACAAAGACGGGCCAGCCAGACGCTGCAGGCAATCCTAGAAAGGCTTCAGATCTTAAAAAAAAAATAAAAAAAAATGAACGTTTGTGTCAAAGCAGGAAATTGGAATTTAAAAAGAAAACATAAAAAGTCTGGCTTTTACGGATGAAGTAATAAAGTGAACCTTCGGAACATTAAGTAGATAACACTGAAATGTGACAGGCCGGCTCCTCGCTCTGGGTCCACGTCTCTGTCCTTAGGAGGAAACATGAATTACAGCGAGGAATGTTCAGGATGACGTAGCAGAGGTAGAAGCACGGAGCCGATAATACACCAGCTACTGTACGGTATGTATAATGGGGACATAGAGTACCCCACATCACCCCCACAATGCAGGCCGACACTATGCATAGAGGCGAGCCCAAAAAGAGCCATCACAGTCACAAAGCTTCCTGCAGTGGAAGGATGATGGCTGAATACCGATTATGCTCTAAAGGAAAACTAATAAAATGTGAGCGTCAGCGAGCGAGGGATGAAGCTCACCTGCACGTATTTCCCTATGATTTTTATGATTTCCAGGTTAAACTGCTTTACTGGGGCAGCGGAGAGGTCAATGTGGCTGAGCAGGCTGTAGATGATCTGCAGGAGGGACTGCTGCATGCTGGACAGGCCTTTCTCCAGGAGCTGGAACAACAGACACAGTGATAGAAAGACAGGCGGACAGGACAATACCATAATACCAGTGCTAATGGAATTAATCTTATTAGGACATACTTCTACAGCAACATTCTGATAACCCAGCAGAGCCAGATTACCAAAAGGGCAGTGCGCCTAACTGCTATTCTGACCGCAAGAGACAGTAGCACAAGTGCGCAGATGTGTGTGGATTCTTACCAGCCTACACCAGGTGTCAGAATCCTGCAGCACTCATGAGCTGGTGAAACTACAACTCCCAGCATGCCCTGACATTTGCTGCCTTCCAAGGCATACTGGGATTTGTAGTGTAAGAGCTGGAGTGCTGCAGGCTGCTGACCCCGCTCTACACATTGGAGGCAATGTCTCTAAGACTATGTGCACACAGCGTCTTTTAGGAGAAGAAATTTTGGAGAGTTTCCACTAAATCTCTGATCCAAAACCTTATCCAAAAACCTCTTTTTGCACATATTCTAAGGCTAAGCACAAAGTCTTTTCTCAAATGTTTGGAGCAGAAACTCCAAGTGTTAGAGGAGTTAAGCATTTTTGAGAATTCAGAGAGTTTCCACTCCAGAAACTACCGGAAAAACTTACTCTATGACCGGAAGTTCGGTGTCTTCTGATCACATGCACGGATGCTAAACTTGGCGTCTGAGGCGGTGACAACGGACACAGGTACGTGTGTCACTGCCAATGATGCTGGGCAATGGGCACTTAATAGCATGTTAGTACACTTTATTCCACCTGGCAGCCTCAGGTTTTCAGCCACAGAGTTAGCACCAATGTGGTTCAGTTAACGCTCTGTACATAGTGAGCAGCGGCTGTACCTGCGCCCCCGACACTGACTGACAGCCGGTGCCACACCTATGACTAAAAGCCTGAGGCTGCCAGGTGGAATAAAGTTACCGTATTTTTCGGAATATAAGACGCACCGGACCACAAGACGCACCCTTGTTTTAGAGAAGGAAAATAAATTTTAAGCAAAAAATGTGGTCATGACACTGTTATGGGGCGAGGATCTGCTGCTGACACTATTATGGGGGGAATGTCCCCAAATTCTCCACTAAGGTACCCCATCCTGGTAATGATCCTCCTGCCTTGTATATATATGTCCCTCATCCTGGTATAGCCCCATCTTGCTATATACTGCCATTCTGGTATATGGCCGCATCCTGTCCTGCTATATACCCCATCCTGGCATATGGCCGCATCCTGCTATATACGGTACACCCATCCTGCTATGTAATCCTATCCTGCTATATACCCCCATCCTGCTATATGCCATCATCCTGCTCATATGCCATCATCCTGCTATATGTCCTGCATCCTGTGGCACACAAAAAAAAATAAACGTTAATACTCACCTTTCCTCGCTCCACGCAGCATGGCTCCTCCTCCTGTCTGTGCCGCCAGCGCTGTGTGGAGCCGGCCAGGATCCCTGCAGCTTCGCGATGTCCTCCTTTCTGTGCCGGCGTGGCTGTGTGGACACGTGCGCACAGCGATAACGTCATTGCTGTGAGCACCGCTAGTCTCCACACAGCCGCGGCCGGCAGACAGGAGGACATCGCAGTGCTGCAGGGATCGTGGCCGGTGAGTTATACTGATTCACTGCACCCCGTGCTGATTATGACGCGCGGGGGGCAGTGAATACAGCCGCACATGATCCCTCCAGGCTGTAGTTGCCAGGGGTGATCATGCTGCCAGCTGTTTAGTAAGCGCGCATCCCCCGCCCATCATCTCGCCCACCTGTCAGCACCGCCTTCAGCGCTGAGAGATGGGCGGGAGGATGGGCGTGCATAGGTAATGAGCTGGCCCATGTGGTCACGGCAGGTGCTGCTGCAGCCTGCTCGTGCCCCCGATGACCCGCTCCACCGCAGCACCCTCATTCCCGCAGCCCTACATTCAGACTGTAAGACGCACCCCCCACTTTTCCCCCAACATTTGGGGGAAAAAAAGTGCGTCTTATAGTCCGAAAAATACAGTAATTTCCTGCCAGCATGGGAGCTCTCAGCCCGGGCAGCTTCAGAACGCTAACCTGTAGATTAACCATATATGACAGGGTCGCATTAATTTAATGGTCATATTATAGGGGTCTCACTCACCTCAGCAAGATAGGTTACCAGACTGAAGGTGATATCTGCGAAGGAGTCATGGAGGTAGCGGCACACAACATTAATCCAGTTGGAGCAGTCTCTGGAGTAGCTGTGCGTGCTGTACAGACTCATCATATGCGCCAGGTTTGTCAATGTGGCCGACTTCTCTTCTGCACAAACCTAAAACACAAGAATGAAACATTAATCTATAGGACTATGAGAAAAGTGAGCAGATCATGATATAGAAGATCATTTCGCAAGTTTCTACCAATGCGTACAGTGAACGATCAGATATAAGAGAGACCGGGTGACCAGATCCCAAACTGAAATCACAAAGCCATTTCAGCTGATGTATGGTCACCTTTAGGATCGCGCAAAAGCCACAAAAACAATAGTCTGATTAAGTAAGGGTCTCATCTAGGAGGAGTACCTACCTTGGCTATTCTGTCTGCAGTTTCTTTACAGAACGGCGTTGGGTTGTCAAAGTGCTGAATCAGATGAGGCAATAAGCACAAGATATTTAGAGGAAACCCTGTAAGGAAAAACACACAGTAAATACAGTTATAGCTTATTTTTTTATTTCTGCCATCCAAAAATTCCAAACAATGTACGGTAAACCTTCCCTGGCTGCCATCCATTAGAACACACCATATCCTGGGCATTATAGTGCTATGGTAATCGGAAAGCTTCCTATGATGGACCTGCACAGAAATCTCCACCATTAGGTCCGTCAATAGCGAGGAGTTTCCTATGGCGGAGTCGCGTGCAATATTGATGCAGAGTGATCCATTATGGCAGAGCCAAGCACTAAGCAGGAATAGCTATTATAATGAAAATTTATATTCTTTTTATGGTGACTATTAATCACAATCATCAATTCATTAATATAAATGTAATCTTTATTCCTATTTTTTTCCTGCATTAACACTGAACAATGAAGGGAATTTTGTTTACTTACCGTAAATTCCTTTTCTTCTAGCTCCTATTGGGAGACCCAGACAATTGGGTGTATAGCTTCTGCCTCCGGAGGCCACACAAAGTATTACACTTTAAAAAGTGTAACCCCTCCCCTCTGCCTATACACCCTCACGTGGATCACGGGCTTCTCAGTTTTGGTGCAAAAGCAGGAAGGAGAAGACTTATGAATTGGTATAGGGTAAATTCAATCCGAAGGATGTTCAGAGAACTGAAACCATGAACCAAAAGAACAATTCAACATGAACAACATGTGTACACAAAAGAACAACCAGCCCGAAGGGAACAGGGGCGGGTGCTGGGTCTCCCAATAGGAGCTAGAAGAAAAGGAATTTACGGTAAGTAAACAAAATTCCCTTCTTCTTTGTCGCTCCATTGGGAGACCCAGACAATTGGGACGTCCAAGAGCAGTCCCTGGGTGGGTAAAAGAATACCTCAATAAAAAGAGCCGAACGGCCCTCCTCTTACAGGTGGGCAACCGCCGCCTGAAGGACTCGCCTACCTAGACTGGCGTCTGCCGAAGCATAGGTATGCACTTGATAGTGTTTCGTGAAAGTGTGCAGACTAGACCAGGTAGCTGCCTGACACACCTGCTGAGCCATAGCCCTGTGCCGCAATGCCCAGGACGCACCCACGGCTCTGGTAGAATGGGCTTTCAGCCCTGAAGGAAGCGGAAGCCCAGAAGAACGGTAGGCTTCAAGAATCGGTTCCTTGATCCACCGAGCCAAGGTTGACTTGGAAGCCTGCGAACCCTTACGCTGGCCAGCGACAAGGACAAAGAGCGCATCTGAACGACGCAGGGGCGTCGTGCGAGACACGTAGAGCCGGAGTGCTCTCACCAGATCCAAAGAGTGCAAATCCTTTTCACATTGGTGAATTGGATTAGGGCAAAATGAAGGTAAGGAGATATCCTGATTGAGATGAAAAGTAGATACCACCTTAGGGAGAAATTCCGGAACCGGACGCAGAACCACCTTATCCTGGTGAAACACCAGGAAGGGGGCTTTGCATGATAGCGCTGCAAGCTCAGACACTCTCCGGAGTGATGTAATTGCCACTAGAAAGGCCACCTTTTGCGAAAGACGTGATAAAGAGACATCCCGCGGCAGCTCGAAAGGTGGTTTCTGAAGAGCCGTTAGCACCCTGTTAAGATCCCAGGGTTCCAGCGGACGCTTGTAAGGTGGGACTATGTGGCAAACTCCCTGCAGGAACGTGCGGACCTGCGGAAGCCTGGCTAGACGCTTTTGAAAAAATACGGAGAGCGCCGATACTTGGCTCTTGAGAGAGCCGAGTGACAAACCCTTGTCCATTCCAGATTGGAGGAATGAAAGAAAAGTGGGTAAGGCAAACGGCCATGGAGAGAAACCGTTATCAGAGCACCAGGATAAGAAGACTTGCCAAGACCTGTAATAGATCTTGGCGGACGTTGGCTTCCTGGCTTGTCTCATGGTGGCAATGACATCCTGAGATAACCCTGAAGACGCTAGGAGCCAGGACTCAATGGCCACACAGTCAGGTTGAGGGCCACAGAATTCAGATGGAAAAATGGCCCTTGTGACAGCAAGTCTGGGCGGTCTGGAAGCGCCCACGGCTGACCCACCGTGAGATGCCACAGATCCGGGTACCACGATCGCCTCGGCCAGTCTGGAGCGACGAGAATGGCGCGACGGCAGTCGGACCTGATCTTGCGTAACACTCTGGGCAGCATCGCCAGAGGAGGAAACACATAAGGCAGTCGGAACTGCGACCAGTCCTGAACTAACGCGTCCGCCACCAGAGCTCTGTGATCCTGAGACCGTGCCATGAATGCCGGGACTTTGTTGTTGTGCCGTGACGCCATGAGATCGACGTCCGGCGTTCCCCAGTGGCGACAGATCTCTCGAAACACTTCTGGGTGCAGAGACCATTCCCCCGCATCCATGCCCTGACGACTGAGAAAATCTGCTTCCCAGTTTTCTACGCCCGGGATGTGAACTTCGGAGATGGTGGAGGCTGTGGCTTCCACCCACTGCAGAATCCGCCGGACTTCCTGGAAGGCTTGACGACTGCGAGTGCCGCCTTGGTGGTTGATGTATGCGACGGCAGTGGCGTTGTCCGACTGGATACGGATCTGCCTGCCCTCCAGCCACCGCTGAAAAGCCAATAGGGCTAGATACACTGCCCTTATTTCCAAAACATTGATCTGAAGGGAAGACTATCGGAGTCCAGGTTCCCTGAGCCCTGTGGTGGAGAAAAACCGCTCCCCACCCTGACAGGCTCGCGTCCGTGGTGACCACAGCCCAGGTTGGGGGTAGGAAGGATTTTCCCTGCGACAGAGAGTTGGGAAGGAGCCACCACTGAAGTGACGTCTTGGTTGCAAGGGAAAGAGACGTTCCTGTCGAGGGAAGCCGACCTCCTGTCCCATTTGCGGAGAATGTCTCATTGGAGCTGCCGTAGATGGAATTGCGCGAACGGCACTGCCTCCATCGCTGCCACCATCTTCCCCAGGAAGTGCATGAGGCGCCTTAAGGGGTGTGACTGACTCCGAAGAAGTGATTGCACCCCTGCCTGCAGAGAAAGCGGTTTGTCTCGCGGTAGCTTGACTAACGCTGACTGTGTATGAAACTCCATCCCGAGGTAAGTCAGTGATTGGGTCGGTGTCAACTTGGATTTTGGGAAGTTGATGATCCACCCGAACTGCTGGAGAGTCGTCAAAGCGACTGTAAGGCTGTGTTGACACGCCACCCGAGAAGGGGCCCTGACTAGGAGATAGTCTAGGTAGGGAATCACCGAGTGGCCCTGAGAGTGTAGGACCGCCACGACGGATGCCATGACTTTGGTGAAAACCCGTGGGGCTGTCGGCAGGCCGAAAGGCAATGCCACGAACTGAAGGTGTTCGTCCCTGAAGGCGAAACGCAAGAAGCGTTGATGTTCGGGTGCGATCGGCACGTGGAGATAAGCATCCTTGATGTCGATCGATGCTAGGAAGTCTCCTTGTGACATCGAGGCGATGACAGAGCGGAGAGATTCCAGCCGAAACCTTCTGGTTCTCACGTGTCTGTTGAGCAGTTTGAGGTCCAGAACGGGACGGAATGATCCGTCCTTTTTTGGCACCACGAACAAGTTGGAGTAAAAGCCGCGACCACGTTCCTGAAGGGGAACGGGGGTCACAACTCCTTCTGTCTTCAGAGCGTCCACCGCCTGAAAAAGTGCATCGGCCTGAGCGGGGGGCGGAGAGGTTCTGAAGAAACAAGCCGCAGGACGGGAGCTGAACTCTATCCTGTAACCGTGAGACAGAATGTCTCTCACCCATCGGTCTTGAACATGTGGCCACCAGGCGTCGCCAAAGCAGGAGAGCCTGCCACCGACCGAGGATGCGGTTAGGGGATGCCGAGAGTCATGAGGAGGCCGCCTTGGAGGCAGTGCCTCCTGCGGCCTTTTGGGGGCGTGACTTGGACCGCCACGCATAGGAGTTCCTCTGGCCTTTCTCCTGACTGCTGGACGAAGAGGATTGGGGCTTGGCGGAGGGACGAAAGGACCGAAACCTCGATTGTATTTTCCGTTGTTGAGGTCTCTTAGGTCTGGACTGGGGTAAGGAGGAGTCCTTTCCCTTGGATTCCTTAATAATCTCATCCAATCGTTCGCCAAACAAGCGTTCGCCAGAAAACGGCAAACCGATTAAGAACCTCTTGGAGGCCGAGTCTGCCTTCCATTCGCGCAGCCACATGGCCCTGCGGACTGCCACAGAGTTAGCGGATGCCACAGCTGTACGGCTAGCAGAGTCTAGGACTGCGTTCATGGCGTAGGAAGAAAAAGCTGACGCTTGAGAAGTCAAAGACGCAACTTGCGGAGCAGAATTACGTGTGACAGCATTAATCTCAGTCAGACAAGCCGAGATAGCTTGGAGTGCCCACACGGCTGCAAAGGCCTGGGGCAAAAGACGCACCCGTGGCCTCAAAGATGGACTTCACCAGGAGCTCTATCTGCCTGTCAGTGGCATCCTTTAGCGATGAGCCATCTGACACCGATACCACAGATCTAGCCGCCAATCTAGAGACTGGAGGATCCACCTTGGGACATTGAGCCCACCCCTTAACGACTTCAGCGGGGAAGGGGTAACGCGTGTCAGTGAGGCGCTTAGTAAAACGCTTGTCCGGAACCGCTCTGGGCTTCTGGACAGCGTCTCTGAAGTTAGAGTGATCGAAGAACGCACTACGTGTACGTTTGGGGAACCGAAACTGGTGTTTCTCCTGCTGAGACGCAGACTCCTCCACAGTAGGAGGCGGGGGAGAGAGATCCAACACCTGGTTGATGGACGAGATAAGATCATTCACTAATGCGTCCCCCTCAGGTGTATCAAGGTTAAGGGCGACGTCAGGGTCAGAACCCTGAGCTGCGACGTCAGGGTCAGAACCCTGAGCTGCGACGTCCGCCTCGTCCTCCAGAGAGTCCTCAAGCTGGGAACCCGAGCAGCGTGAAGAAGTCGGGGAAGATTCCCAGCGAGCCCGCTTAGCCTGTGTAGGACTGTGGTCCTGGCAGAAGTCCTCCGCGTGGGACCTAGGGCCCAACCTGGGAGCGCGCTGTGGCTCAGACCGAGAGGGGCCTGGAGGTGACGATCCAACAGGGGCCGGGGCCTGTGTAAGGACCGGTCTGGACTGCAAAGCTTCTAGCAGCTTGGCAGACCATTTGTCCATAGACTGAGCCATGGATTGTGAAAGTGACTCAGAGTTTCTCAGCAAAAGAGGAGAACTCTGTCCCTGGCGCCTGGACAGGGGGGTCTACATGAGCCGAGGGGTCCACTAGTGACTGAGGCTCCGGCTGAGCAAGTGAAACAGGGGTCGAGCATTGCTCACAGTGAGGGTAGGTGGAACCCGCAGGTAACATAGCCCCACAAGAGGTACAGGCCGCAAAAAACCCCTGTGCCTTAACAGCTTTGCTCCTTGTGGACGACATGCGGTTGTCTCCTAGGAGAATGATCACTGAGGGTATATGGGCAAAAACAGGGTATACAGCCCGACCGAACAGAAATATATAAATAAATACGTATCTATTCCGGCACCCTAATGGGTGGACCAGCATCGGGTGACCGGTGTGGCTTACCGACCGCTAACAAGCGGAGTGTGTGCCTCCAGATTCCCAGCTTTAGGTCCCCTGGAGCTGCAGAGCTGTTCCTGAGAATCCTCCACCGGCAGAATGCCCAAAAAATGGCTGCCGGAGATCTCAGGGGAGGAGTGGAGCCGTGGGCGGCGCCAGGAAAGTGCGGGAATCTGGGGTCCCCACAGTGATCAGTGAGGGGGGAGGAAACATGCAGGATGCTCCAGCCCTCACATCCGACGTCAGGTCGGCAGTCCCGCCCTTACCCCTGACAGGCAGGCCCGGGGGCGGGATTTTTGAGACTAGGCCGCGATGAAGCCGGGGACTAAATTTGAGACCGCGCCCGACAAGCAGGCACGGTCGGCGCGGAAGTCCGCCGGTCTTCACAATCCAGCAGCTGCCGCAGCGTCAGGGAAGAAGGTGCGCTCCTGCACATTCCCCAATAGGGACACAGAGTACCTTAGAGTTGCAGGGCCCGGTCCCTGAGGTTGAATAGACTCCGATCCGGCAGATTCCCACAGGGGCTGCGGAGGGAGCACGGTCCCGGTAAATGGATGACCGTTCAGGATCCCACTTCTCCCAGAGCCGCTAAGGGATGGTGAAGGAGACGGCATGAGGCTCCGGCCTTTGTACCCGCAATGGGTACCTCAACCTTAACAACACCGCCGACGTAGTGGGGTGAGAAGGAAACATGCCGGGGGCCACGTGGGGGCCCTCTTTTCTTCCAACCGACAACTAAGTTATGAGAATGCATGAGTGGATGTGTGCCTCCTTCCACACAAAGCATAAAACTGAGGAGCCAGTGATCCACGGGAGGGTGTATAGGCAGAGGGGAGGGGTTACACTTTTTAAAGTGTAATACTTTGTGTGGCCTCCGGAGGCAGAAGCTATACACCCAATTGTCTGGGTCTCCCAATGGAGCGACAAAAAAAATCTATTTTTGGCGCTTTAATTGCCTATTCTTCTTCCAAGAGCCATAACTTTATGTCCCTCACCATGCCCATGTTTTCTGATGAGTTTTAGTTTTGAATGACACCATTTACTTTATCTGATAAAGTAGTAAAAGATGTGAAAAAAAAGAAGGGAATTTTGTTTACTTACCGTAAATTCCTTTTCTTCTAGCTCCAATTGGGAGACCCAGACAATTGGGTGTATAGCTTCTGCCTCCGGAGGCCACACAAAGTATTACACTTAAAAGTGTAAAGCCCCTCCCCTTCTGCCTATACACCCCCCGTGCATCACGGGCTCCTCAGTTTTGGTGCAAAAGCAAGAAGGAGGAAAAGTTATAAATTGGTTTAAAGTAAATTCAATCTGAAGGAATTTCGGAGAACTGAAACCATTCAACATGAACAACATGTGTACACAAATAACAACAGCCCGAAGGGAACAGGGGCGGGTGCTGGGTCTCCCAATTGGAGCTAGAAGAAAAGGAATTTACAGTAAGTAAACAAAATTCCCTTCTTTGTCGCTCCATTGGGAGACCCAGACAATTGGGACGTCCAAAAGCAGTCCCTGGGTGGGTAAAGTAAAACCTCGTAATAGAGCCGTAGAACGGCCCCTTCCTACAGGTGGGCAACCGCCGCCTGAAGGACTCGCCTACCTAGGCTGGCATCTGCCGAAGCATAGGTATGCACCTGATAGTGTTTCGTGAAAGTGTGCAGGCTCGACCAGGTAGCTGCCTGACACACCTGCTGAGCCGTAGCCTGGTGCCGCAAAGCCCAGGACGCACCCACGGCTCTGGTAGAATGGGCCTTCAGCCCTGAGGGAACCGGAAGCCCAGAAGATCGGTAAGCTTCGAGAATTGGTTCCTTGATCCACCGAGCCAGGGTTGATTTGGAAGCCTGTGACCCTTTACGCTGGCCAGCGACAAGGACAAAGAGTGCATCCGAGCGGCGCAGGGGCGCCGTACGAGAAATGTAGAGTCTGAGTGCTCTCACCAGATCTAACAAGTGCAAATCCCTTTCACATTGGTGAACTGGATGAGGACAAAAAGAGGGTAAGGAGATATCCTGATTGAGATGAAAGGGGGATACCACCTTAGGGAGAAATTCCGGAACCGGACGCAGAACCACCTTGTCCTGGTGAAACACCAGGAAAGGGGCTTTGCATGACAGCGCTGCTAGCTCAGACACTCTCCGAAGTGATGTGACTGCTACTAGGAAGACCACTTTCTGGGAAAGGCGTGAGAGAGAAATATCCTTCATTGGCTCGAAAGGTGGTTTCTGAAGAGCCATCAGCACCCTGTTCAGATCCCAGGGTTCTAACGGCCGCTTGTAAGGAGGGACTATGTGACAAACCCCCTGCAGGAACGTGCGTACCTGTGGAAGTCTGGCTAGGCGCTTCTGAAAAAACACAGAGAGCGCTGAGACTTGTCCCTTAAGGGAGCCGAGCGACAAACCTTTTTCCAATCCGGATTGAAGGAAGGAAAGAAAAGTGGGCAAGGCAAATGGCCAGGGAGAAAAACCCTGATCAGAGCACCAAGATAAGAATATCCTCCACGTCCTGTGGTAGATCTTGGCGGACGTTGGTTTCCTAGCCTGTCTCATAGTGGCAATGACCTCTTGAGATAACCCTGAAGACGCTAGGATCCAGGACTCAATGGCCACACAGTCAGGTTGAGGGCCGCAGAATTCAGATGGAAAAACGGCCCTTGAGACAGCAAGTCTGGTCGGTCTGGTAGTGCCCACGGTTGGCCCACCGTGAGATGCCACAGATCCGGGTACCACGACCTCCTCGGCCAGTCTGGAGCGACGAGGATGGCGCGGCGGCAGTCGGACCTGATCTTGCGTAACACTCTGGGCAACAGTGCCAGAGGAGGAAACACATAAGGGAGTTGAAACTGCGACCAATCCTGAACTAAGGCGTCTGCCGCCAGAGCTCTGTGATCTTGAGACCGTGCCATGAATGTCGGGACCTTGTTGTTGTGCCGGGACGCCATTAGGTCGACGTCCGGCATCCCCCAGCGGCAACAGATCTCCTGAAACACGCCCGGGTGAAGAGACCATTCCCCTGCGTCCATGCCCTGGCGACTGAGAAAGTCTGCTTCCCAGTTTTCTACGCCCGGGATGTGAACTGCGGATATGGTGGAGGCTGTGGCTTCCACCCATAGCAGAATCCGCCGGACTTCCTGGAAGGCTTGCCGACTGCGTGTTCCGCCTTGGTGGAAGATGTATGCCACCGCTGTGGAGTTGTCCGACTGAATTCGGATCTGCTTGCCTTCCAGCCACGGCTGGAACGCCTTTAGGGCAAGATACACTGCCCTTATCTCCAGAACATTGATCTGAAGGGAGGACTCTGGCTGAGTCCAAGTACTCTGAGCCCTGTGGTGGAGAAAGACCGCTCCCCACCCTGACAGGCTCGCGTCCGTCGTGACCACAGCCCAGGATGGGGGCAGGAAGGATTTCCCCTTCGACAGAGAAGTGGGAAGAAGCCACCACTGAAGGGAAGCCTTGGCTGCCCGAGAAAAGGAGACGTTCCTGTCGAGGGACGTCGACTTCCTGTCCCATTTGCGGAGAATGTCCCATTGAAGTGGACGCAGATGAAACTGCGCAAAAGGAACTGCCTCCATTGCTGCTACCATCTTCCCTAGGAAGTGCATGAGGCGCCTCAGGGGGTGTGACTGACCTTGAAGGAGAGATTGCACCCCTGTCTGTAGTGAACGCTGTTTGTCCAGCGGAAGCTTCACTATCGCTGAGAGAGTATGAAACTCCATGCCAAGATATGTCAGTGATTGGGCCGGTGTCAGATTTGACTTTGGAAAATTGATGATCCACCCGAAACTCTGGAGAGTCTCCAGAGCAA
Organism: Anomaloglossus baeobatrachus; assembly: GCF_048569485.1. Taxonomy (NCBI): domain Eukaryota; kingdom Metazoa; phylum Chordata; class Amphibia; order Anura; family Aromobatidae; genus Anomaloglossus; species Anomaloglossus baeobatrachus. Next base: position 126,457,129 of record NC_134353.1, read on the forward strand.
TGTTCAGGCTGTGTTGGCATGCCACTTGAGAGGGTGCCTTGACAAGCAGATCGTCTAAGTAAGGGATCACCGAGTGTCCCTGAGAGTGCAGAACTGCTACTACTGTTGCCATGACCTTGGTGAAGACCCGTGGGGCTGTCGCCAGGCCGAAAGGCAGTGCCACGAACTGAAGGTGTTCGTCCCCTATGGCGAAACGCAGGAAGCGCTGATGCTCTGGTGCAATCGGTACGTGGAGATAAGCATCTTTGATGTCGATTGATGCTAGGAAATCTCCTTGGGACATTGAGGCGATGACGGAGCGGAGCGATTCCACCCGGAACCGCCTGGTTTTTACGTGTTTGTTGAGCAGTTTTAGGTCCAGAACAGGACGGAAGGATCCGTCCTTTTTTGGCACCACGAACAAGTTGGAGTAAAAACCGTGACCCTGTTGCTGAAAAGGAACAGGGATCACCACTCACTCGGGGGGCGGAGATGTTCTGAAGAATCGAGTCGGAGGACGAGAGCTGAACTCTATCCTGTAACCGTGAGACAGAATGTCTCTCACCCAACGGTCTTTTACCTGTGGCAGCCAGGCGTCGCAAAAGCGGGAAAGCCTGCCACCGACAGAGGATGCGGTGTGAGGAGGCCGAAAGTCATGAGGAGGCAGCTTTGGGAGCGGTTCCTCCGGCGGTCTTTTTAGGACGTGACTTAGACCGCCATGAATCGGAGTTCCTCTGATCCTTCTGAGGCCTTTTGGACGAGGAGAATTGAGACCTGCCCGCGGACCGAAAGGACCGAAACCTCGATTGTACCTTCCGTTGTTGAGGTCTGTTTGGTTTGGACTGGGGTAAGGATGAGTCCTTTCCCTTGGATTGTTTAATGATTTCATCCAATCGCTCACCAAACAGGCGGTCGCCAGAAAATGGCAAACCGGTTAAGAACTTTTTGGAAGCAGAGTGCCTTCCATTCACGTAGCCACATGGCCCTGCGGACTGCCACCGAATTGGCGGATGCTACCGCCGTACGGCTCGCAGAGTCCAGGACAGCATTAATGGCGTAGGACGCAAACGCCGACGCCTGAGCAGACGTACGTGTGACTGCATTAATCTGCGCATGACACGCTGAGATAGCTTGGAGTGCCCATACGGCTGCGAATGCTGGAGCAAAAGACGCGCCGATAGCTTCATAGATGGATTTCAACCAGAGCTCCATCTGTCTGTCAGTGGCATCTTTGAGTGAAGCCCCATCTTCCACTGCAACTATGGATCTAGCCGCCAGTCTGGAGACTGGAGGATCCACCTTGGGACACTGAGCCCAGCCCTTGACAACGTCAGGGGGGAAGGGATAACGTGTATCCTTAAGGCGCTTGGAAAAACGCTTATCTGGACAAGCTCTGTGTTTCTGGACTGCCTCTCTGAAGTCAGAGTGATCCAGAAACGTACTCATTGTACGCTTGGGAAACCTGAAACGGAATTTCTCCTGCTGAGAAGCTGACTCCTCAATTGGAGGAGCTGGGGGAGAAATATCCAACACCTGATTGATGGTCGCTATAAGGTCATTCACTATGGCGTCACCTTCAGGTGTATCTAGGTTGAGAGCGGCCTCAGGATCAGAATCCTGATCTGCTACCTCCGCTTCATCATCCAGAGAGTCCTCCTGCTGAGACCCTGAACAGTGTGATGAAGTCGAGGGAATTTCCCAGCGAGCCCGCTTAGGCGGTCTGGGACTGCGGTCCGTGTCAGAGACCTCACCCTGGGACCTATGGGTCACCCCAGGAGCACTTTGCTGCTCCAACTGAGGGGGGCCTGGGGTCAATGATTCAACAGTGCCCGGGGCCTGTGTTACCGGCCTGGACTGCAAGGCTTCTAGTATCTTAGCAGACCATTTATCCATACTCTCAGACAGTTTGTCAGCAAATACTGCAAACTCCGTCCCTGTCACCTGGACAGTGGTAGCAGGTGGTTCCACCTGGGTCACCAGTAGCAGAGGCTCTGGCTGAGTAAGTGCCACAGGGGCCGAGCATTGCACACAATGAGGGTCGGTGGAACCTGCCGGTAGTATAGCCGCACATGAGGTACAGGTTGCAAAGTAAGCCTGTGCTTTGGCACCCTTGCTTTTTGCGGACGACATGCTGTTGTCTCCTCTGAGTACAATCCAGGAGGGTATATAGCCAAAAATCAACAGTGCGACCGTACAGTGTAAATGTATAGCATATAAGCATATATATATATATGTACACTTCGGCACTCAGTGGGGCCAGCACCTCAGGTGCTGCTTACCGACCGCTCAAAGCGGTTGTGTGATCACCAGATTCCCTGCCTGGGCCTCCCAGAGCCGTGTTGTCTCTCCTCTCCAGCGTCAGAAGTGCTGACAGGAATGGCTGCCGGCGTTCTGTGGGGAGGAGGGGGCCGTGGGCGTGCCCTAGAAAGTGCGGGAATCTGGTGCCCCACTGTGCTGAGTGAGGGGGGAGGAGGATACAAAGTATGCTCCAGCCCTCAGCGCTGACGTCCTGTGCAGCGTCTTGCCCTTCCCCTGACTGGCAGGCCTGGGGGCGGGAATATGCGATACTAGGCCGCAAAAGCCGGGGACTAAAGTTATAAGCGCGGACGGCAAATAAGCGCGGTCGGCGCGGTAGTCCCCGGCGCACTAACACACCCAGCAGTGCTGCAGCATGTATGGCACAAGCGCTCCATGCGCGGTCCCCCAAGGGGACACAGAGTACCTCACAGTAGCAGGGCCTTGTCCCTGACGATACCCGGCTCCTGTCCAGCAGATTCCCCAGGGGCTGCGGAGGGAGCACGGTCCCCGTGCCTGGAGACCGATTAGGATCCCACTTCACCCAGAGCCCTTAAGGGATGGGGAAGGAAAACAGCATGTGGCTCCTGCCTATGTACCCGCAATGGGTACCTCAACCTTAACAACACCGCCGACCAGAGTGGGGTGAGAAGGGAGCATGCTGGGGGCCCTGTTATGGGCCCTCTTTTCTTCCATCCGACATAGTCAGCAGCTGCTGCTGACTAAGATGTGGAGCTATGCGTGGATGTCAGCCTCCTTCGCACAAAGCATAAAAACTGAGGAGCCCGTGATGCACGGGGGGTGTATAGGCAGAAGGGGAGGGGCTTTACACTTTTAAGTGTAATACTTTGTGTGGCCTCCGGAGGCAGAAGCTATACACCCAATTGTCTGGGTCTCCCAATGGAGCGACAAAGAAAATCAAAGTGAAGTAAAATGATGGAAAAAACCCCCACTATAATTCTTTCTTTGTTTATTTGGATTCGTTTTTACGATGGTCAATGTGTAGTATAATTAACTTGGCAATATTATTTGCTCCAGGTCAGTAGGATTAACGTGTATAGTTTTTCTTTATATATTTTAGTGCTTTAACACTAGAAGTCCCAGAGAGGGGTCATTTGACATTTCTACCATTGAAACCTTATGGAGCTCGAAATTCCTGGGGCTTCTAGTGTTAAAATATGTTTAGAATTTTGTAAAAAAAAAAAAAAAAAAAAAAAATTTTCTCATATTACCATTTTCTGGGACAAAATAACCTCTTTTCACTGCTGAATTTTATTGTGCCACGGATGAGTATATACAACATCTTGATCACTGTTTTTATATTTCCGTGATGCGAGATGATAGAAAAATGCAAATTTCCCCAACTGTATAGGTAAAATCATCATCTATCCTCCAAAAAATTTACGAACCAAGGTTTAATTCAAATATGGGATTAACCTGCGATTGATCTCTTAGGGGTGCTTCACACACAGCGAGCTCGCTGCCGAGATCGCTGCTGAGTCACGCTTTTTGTGACGCAGCAGTGACCTCATTAGCGATCTCGCTGTGTGTGACACTGAGCAGCGATCTGGCCCCTGCTGCGAGATCGCTGCTCGTTACACACAGCCCTGGTTCGTTTTCTTCAAAGGCGCTCTCCCACTGTGACACACAGATCACTGTGTGTGACTGCGAGAGAGCGACAAATGAAGCGAGCAGGGAGCAGGAGCCGGCGTCTGGCAGCTGCGGAGGCTGGTAACTAAGATAAACATCGGGTAACCAAGGTGGTTACCCGATATTTACCTTAGTTACCAGCCTCCGCAGCTCTCACGCTGCCTGTGCTGCCGGCTCCGGCTCTCTGCACATGTAGCTGCATTACACATCGGGTTAATTAACCCGATGTGTACAGCAGCTAGGAGAGCAAGGAGCCAGCGATCAGTGTGCGCGGCTCCCTGCACACACAGCTAAGCGGTGTGCGCTGGTAACTAATGTAAACATCGGGTAACCATACCCGATGTTTACCTTAGTTACCAGTGTCCGCAGCTTCCAGACGCCGGTTCCGTGGAAGCGCAGCGTCGCTTGCACGTCGCTGCTGGCTGGGGGCTGTTCACTGGTCGCTGGTGAGATCTGCCTGTTTGACAGCTCACCAGCGACCATGTAGCGATGCAGCAGCGATCCTGACCAGGTCAGATCGCTGGTCGGATCGCTGCTGCATCGCTAAAGTGTGAAGGTACCCTTATACTGTACACTAGAAAAAAAAAAAAAAAAGATAAAACAAGCTCACCACGCCAATATTGCTCAGGATACACCGCAGAGTTGATGAATGGGGTGGCTATCCCTACTGGTGAAGTTCAACTATTGTAGAACCAATGAAGAGAAAAAGATTCTCTGGCACTTCATCCATAAAATGAATCTTTTAATAGAAATTAATTTAAAAAAAAAAAAGAGGGGGATCTATCAGGAGGATAAAACCTTACGCGTTTCTGGCATACACTACACTCTTAGGCTATGTTCACATTTCCATTTTTTTGCATCAGTCACCTGCGTTGCTTGACGCTTGTGACTGATGCGTTGTACGACGGGTGACAAGAAATGGAATTTATGGTCATGAGAAATCGGATTCCATTGGTGAAATGATTTCAGTATAAAAACGAGAGAGAGAGATATAGAGAGAGATATAGAGAGATTATATATATATATATATATATATATATATATATATATATATATATATATGTATATGTATATATATATATATATATATATGTATATGTATATATATATATATATATATATATATATATATATGTATATGTATATGTATATGTATATATATATATATATATATATATATATATATATATATATATATATATATATATATATATATAGATAGATAGATAGATAGATAGATAGAGAGAGAGAAAGAAAGATCAGCTGATCGCTCACAAAAGCCGGCCGTCGGGAGATCAGCTGATCGCTCTCATAAGCCGGCGGCCGGCTATTGTGAACGATCAGCTGATCTCCCGGCGGCCGGCTTTTGTGAACCATCAGCTGATTTCCCGGCGGCCGGCTTTTGTGAACCATCAGCTGATTTCCCGGCGGTCGGCTATTGTGAACCATCAGCTGATCTCCCGGTGGCCGGCTATTGTGAACCATCAGCTGATCTCCCGACTATTGTGAACCATCAGCTGATCTCCCGGTGGCCGGCTATTGTGAACCATCAGCTGATCTCCCGGCTATTGTGAACCATCAGCTGATCTCCCGGCGGCCGGCTATTGTGAACGATCAGCTGATCTCCCGGCGGCCGGCTATTGTGAACGATCAGCTGATCTCCCGGCGGCCGGCTATTGTGAACGATCAGCTGATCTCCCGGCGGCCGGCTATTGTGAACGATCAGCTGATCTCCCAGCGACCAGCTTATGAAAGCAATCAGCTGATCGCTCACAGAAGCCAACCGTTGAGAGAGACATTGATTTTAATGATTAAACACAAGATCTGAGCATGTGCAGTGAAAACAAAAGGATTCCACTGCTCA